>NW_028254687.1:0-56676 GCF_964263255.1 Lissotriton vulgaris | reverse complement strand
TATTTAAAAAAAAAAAATATATATATATATATACAGCAAGCAGTTGTTTGAAGGTTAATTGCAGTTAAACAAAAGGAAGTTACTAGGCCCTTAATTTTAGGAATACCTCCTTTTTTAAAGACAGCAAATATGTAAAAGTACGATAGTCTTTTCAAAATTCAAATAGTGTGTTTCATTGACCTGTAGAGCAATTTCACCTTAGTAAATCAAAATATAGCAGTACATTCAGAAGTATTTTTTTAAAGTGATGGTTTTCAAACATGAATTTAGAAACATTCATGCCTCCCTCCCACTCGCACCTGCCCCCACCCTGACAACAATGCAATTAGTGAGTACATCCACGCACAGGCGATGGTTTGGTACAACACACATCCTGAAGTCATGTTTTTCGAGGTCCTCTTATATGTGATAATGAAGGAAAAGGAGGGAAATCGAAATAAAACAATTGTCCAGGGTCACACAATTTTGTCAAGTGGAGAAGCTGGGATTCTTCCCAGATTTTCTGGTTTCACATTGTGCAATTTAGCCAGTAGATATATATGTTTTGTTTCAGCTATACCCACTCTACACCCCCCACCCCGGCTTCAGTGCGGCCTTCGGTCACACCAAAGACCAAATTTTGCGGCCCCCGGGAAAATGTTTTGTGAGTACCTATGCATTAGACCATCTGGATTCGTGTGATCCCTTTGTGGGCCAGATGGCCAGCGAATCTTTGGATCAGAAGCGTTATTTTACATGCTTTTTGCAGAGGACTAGTGCCACTAGTTCAGGGGAGTCTGAGGGTGCTTCGATAGGCTACTAGTAACAGCGGCTAATCCGCCCCTGAAGTGACCACATTGAGGTATAGGTCACCTTTTCTATCAAGAACCAACTATTTCTACCACTTTAAAAAATGGTAGAAGTCTTTCTTGGCTGTTCAGACCAGGTAGACCACCCTAGAGGTGTGGCTAGCCTTCTGGGGGTGTATGCCTCCTGACAATCTAATTTTCTGGCCTGCCAGGGTGCAGATGTGCTGGGGGGCAGCAGGATGGCTGTTCGTTCCTTTGGGAGACAGCCTAAATGCATAAAAGAGGCAGTGCACCCTTTGTAGCTCACTGCATTGATGCCACCCTGTGAGCCTCTAAGTTCCTCGCCTGATGTCCTGTGAGGCTTTAGAAGTGAACTACATTTTTAGCATTGCAGAGATATTTTACACATTACTTCTAATTAAGCCTCTCTGCTCTGTGCCATAGCTACCGGGGGTTGTGCTCAGGTATATTTAGTGATACAAAAGGGGATGATGGACGGAGCGTTAGAGCAAATCAAACACTCACCCCCAGTCAAATGATCTGGGTTTAATCCATCACCATTCTTTAGCTCACTCCGCCACACCAGTTCAGACATGGCCATATGCAAATCAGTCTGACCCTGTGCCTCATGGGAACAGCCCAGCCCGAACTGCCAAAGCCATGCCTTCCCTGGACCGGAAATAAGCATCCTGGGACCGGTTTCTGGCATTGCAGCGTCATCAGCCAGGCTAGCTTGAATCCATTGGCAAAGTGAGCAAGGGACTCACGTCTGAGCATACCCTGCCAACTTAGGGCGAACAAAGCGATACAAAAGGGGATGATGGACTGAGCGTTTGAGCAAATCAAACACTCACCCCCAGTCAAATGATCTGGGTTTAATCCATCATCATTCTTTAGCCCACTCCGCCACCCCAGTTCAGACATGGCCATATGCAAATCAGTCTGACCCTGTGCCTTATGGGAACAGTCCAGCCCGATATTTAGTGACATTAGTGGTACACCCTGACAAGGATTGTGGTTATTACTTGAGGTGGGTACCTAACCCCCTTAACTAATATGTCATATTTCTTACATTGATGTGCAGCAATGGGATTCAGACTTGTGTTTTGCAGTACTGTTGAGGGATTTAAGGTAAAACCAGTTGGATGTTTGCCCTTACGGAAGGGTCACCCCTATTCTTTTTACCTTTTTGCTTAACCCTATTTTTGCTGGTTATAGAAATCTGTGCACCTTTTCCCTGCTAATCAGTGGAAAAGGGTTTGTGATCCTCTTTTCAACATGATGGAATTGGTCTACAGATGATCAGCATATTTATCTATAAATGGGATCAAGGTGTACCCAGGACCTCGAAGTTAAATATCACAAGTAGTCTGCAGCACCCATTGTGCTACCCACTACAATGAGCATGTAAATATGACTGCGGGCCTGGCACCTGGCTGTGCAGGTTTTAACCGCAAATACAAACTGTAAAAATAATTGCTTTTTACAGGCCTAAACCATCATTTTGAATATTTATGTCACCCCTAAATAAGACCATAGAGGGTGAGTGCATGGTATTTAAAAGCAGGATATGCAGAAGTGTAATGTTAAACATGTCCTTCACAATAAAAAGTAGTAGCAGGTTTGGCTGTTCCACAGGAAAACATTGGGAAACATATTACATATTAATACCCTATCTCAGAAACAGAGCTGGCTAAAAAATATATATATACAGATTTTAAATATCTTTATTAACATTTTGTTAATGACATAGGGACACAGAGTCATACTATATATTAACAATAATCATATAAACACTGTGCATGGCTTACATCATCTTCAAATGTCGTGTAGATTAGGTGAAGTAGGCACTGTCCTGCCTTAATGTACATTTTTGCACTCAACTCAACATTATAATAACATTGCGGCATCTTGTTGCATCAGATTTATTACAGTAATACATTTTACCGTACACCCCGGCTCACGTAGCTTAGTCTAGCCAGTATCCATTTGCCCCCTCTGTACCTGAGCAGATGTTTACACACTTTTCATTTCGTTATCTTTAGTGAGCAAGAATGTTTTGTACAGCCCCCAAAAGTTTTTATTACGGTTGTGCGGGGGGAGGATCTCGCTTTAATTTTCCGGTTGTGTGCTACAATACATCATATCATTCGACCAGCTTGTAATTGTGGGAGTCGGGCTTAGGGACCAACAAATCGCTACTCTGCGCTTAGCTATCAGGAGCGCCATGCCTAACAGCCGTCTGACTGCTTTTGGTACTTGTTTGGAATACTCCAATAGGGCCAGTATAGGGTGAGGTGTAAGTGTCATATCAATGATATCACCCAATTGTTTAAAGATCTGGCCCCAAAAGTCCGCAACCCCTGGGCATAACCAAACTAGGTGGAAAAAATTTCTCATCTGTGCCCCGCAACGTTCACATTTCGCTGAGTCTCGCAGCCCATACATATTCAGTCTCTCAGGCATATAATAGACCCTATTTGAAAATTTAAAATGAATCAGTCTATGTCTGCCGCTCAGTTAAATCCATTTGGTGCTTTCGCAGCAGTACCTCCACGTTATGTCATCAAGGTCCGCTCCCAGGTCTGCCTGCCAAGCCAACCAGGCCTTAGTGTAGTGGTTTGCTCTATACCCCTGAGTCTGCGTGTATATGATAGATACTAATTTGAACGGTTTTGATCATGTGGGTAATGTGAGTACTTCAGGGGGCTCCACAAGGTCAATGCCTAGGATTTCCAACAGCGCCTGAACGTTCTATGGAACTGGAATGTTATGAGCAATAAGGCCTTGTGTTCCATTGTCTCAACTTCATCCCACCTTTTCACTACACCCTCTGTGAACATGTCTCCTATCATCTGAATGTTTAGGGAACTTAATGCCCAAGTCGCCCCCCTGTCTTTGGACGGTGGGAGCTGTAGTATTCCATGACTTGATGTCATTTGGAATTCCCCTATGTCATTTAGAATTATCCTGAGTTATCTAGAATGTTTTGCCTTGACTTTTACGGTTTGCTGTGGAGTTGATGCTGTGAAGACCTATCTTCCTACCTGTGGTTGTAAAGCTGTTTCTTTGGAATAAATCTTCTTGGAACCTACATCTTGTGTGGTGGACTTACCACACAATTACTGGCGACGATTGGGGATCCAGATTTCCAAAGAAAACAGCGTTCACTTCTTTTTCTCTTGGATTGGTCATATTTTCTTTTTTTTTTTCTCTTCTCAACTTAAGGAAAACCTTGTTTCTTCAATTGTGTGAAGCCTCTCTTTGAACCTTACCAAAGGAACCTGTTTGCTCGACAAACGTAAGTTTGTTCTCTCATTGACTAACTTTAAACTCTAAACCTGGGTTTACACGATATTTATTGCCTCTCCGACCGCATTCATCGAGCGGTGTTCTTCCAAGCATTACGAATTCCAAATTACTAATTGCAGATTTGTTTCGTTTTTCTTTGAGAGCGCTTTTCCCTGGTTGTTTACATTCGAAGAAACTCACCTCGAGCCTCTTGCAGTTCGTTTACTACCCGGACTGCTCACGGGGCATTGTTCGAGCTTCCCGCACTTCGTTCTCTCCTCACTGTTTACACGGCATTGCATTCTGGGATACACGCGTCATTGCGCACGTCATCGCGCATAGCTGACGCTCTTGGCGGCCATTCTGATAAAGGTTGAAGCAAAATCTTCGTATTTACTCTAAATCAACCGGCAAAGGAAACATTTTCTTTCAACAGCTTACAATTTATACGGCGGTTTAAAGAGAGAAAACGGCGGTTTAAAAAGAGAAAACTTCATTTCAGCAAATCCATAACTACGGTGATTTGCACACTAATAACATTATTATTTCTACTTTTCATTTTTATATTTATTTAATTACTTATATTGTTTCAACACTAACCTTTTATTTACAGAATGTCTAATATTGCTGCACCTCCTCACTTTCTTCAAGTTGCAGGTGATCCTTCCATAGAATGGGATCTTTGGTACCCCATGTTTATTGCATACGTAGAGGTATTAGAAAAAGATGGTTGTTCTGCTAAAAGAAAACTTGCTCTTTTGAGACATTGTCTAGGGGGTGCTGGGATTAAAGAATTTGATAATTTACCACCCTTAGAGGATGCTGGTGATATGGATGTTTTTGATAAAGCTGCCAAACAAATGAAGATTCGTTTTTGTAGGAGAATAAATACTGTAATGGAAAGATTCAAATTCTATTCTCGTGAGCAGAAACCTGATGAAACAATTGAGGATTACGTTGCAGCATTACGTTCACTTGCTTGCACCTGTGCTTTTGAGACTATATCTTATGAACAAGTTCTTAGGGATCAAATAATGATGAAGACTAAAAGCAAAAAGATCCAAGAAAGACTTTGGTTAGGAACTGAAACCACATTATCTGCAGTAGTGAACATAGCTAAAGGTATAGAACACTCAGAAATATTTGTGTCTGAAATTAGGGGGGAAAATCAGAAAACACATGTTCCTGATGTTGAAGTAGCTATTGTTAAAAATCAACCTATTTCGAGTTTTTCCAGTAGTAAAACTAATTTCAAAAAATAATATGTAAAGAATGCCAATGATAATAGGAATTTTGTCAAAAAGAATACAATACTTTGCTATAGATGTGGAAGTTCCAACCATGTGGGCAATTATAAAGGTTGTCCTGCTTGGGACAAAATCTGCGTAAAGTGCAAGAAGAAAGGGCACTTTGGTAATGTATGCAGATCAGGTCAGAAAATCAACTATATATCTCCTGAAGAAGAAGAGGTTCTTAATAGTTTGAACTGTATACTTTCCGTTGATGAATGTGTTCAACAGAATTTTCCTTCTTGTACAATCCTTATGGATGATAAATCTGTTGAAGTCTTTGTTGACCCTTGTGCATGGTACACCATCATTAGTAAGAATATTTTTGAACAATTGTGGGAGCAAAGAGTATTATTAAGTCCAGATATATATCCTGGTGGGTACACAGGACAAAAAATTGCTCTTGAGGGTTTTTTCTGGGCTAAACTGTCTTTTAAGAATTGGGATATCAAGGGAAAAGTTTATGTCTCTACTAAAGGTGTATCTATTCTCTGTTGGCCTCATCAACGTGGTTTGGGAATCAAATTGGACCCTAATGCTAATCCTCCAGTTTATGTTCATGAGCCCGGCTTTCAGAAGTTAACAACTGAGTCTATGGTGAATTTAACTCTTGATGTATCCAACAGTAGTTTCACTAAGATGGTCCTTGAGAAGTTTCCTGAGATTTTTAACGACAAGTTAGGAAAATACATTGACTTTAAACACAAAATCATTTTGAATGACAACGCCTTTCCTGTTAGACACAGAGTAAGAAATGTTCCTCTCGCCTATAGATCCAAATTAAAAGAAATGTTGGATGATTTAGTCAAGAGGAACATAATTGAACCTATTGAATCTTCTCCTTGGGTTTCACCCATTGTGATATCCCTTAAAAGCTCAGGCGAACTTTGCTTATGTGCGGATCTTCGCAGTCTTAACAAAGAAATTTGGATAGATAAACATCCTTTACCAAACATACACAAGCTAATTTCTGCATTATCTGGTGCTACTGTTTTTTCTTCCATTGATTTGGCCAGCGCCTACCACCAGGTGGAGTTACATCAGGACTCCAGGAAGTTAACTGCATTTGTCACTCCAGAGGGGATGTTCCAATATTTGCGCATGCCTTTTGGTTTGGCGAGTGCAGCCTCTGTTTTCCAGCGTGTTATGAAAGAATTATTGATGGAATGTAAAGGGGCTATAGCCTTCCAGGATGACATTTTGATTTTTGGGAAAGACTGCATTGAACATGATGAGAACTTGTTTTCTGTTTTGGAGAAAATTAGATCTAAGGGTCTTACATTAAAATTTACTAAATGCAAATTTAGACAGGATAAGGTCGAGTACCTTGGTCATGAAATTTCGAGGAATAGTATCAAACCCAAGGTCAATCATGTTCAGAGTATTGTAAATGCATCTGCACCTAAATCAAAAGAACAATTGCTTTCCTTTTTAGGCTTGACTGAATTCTATGGTAAATTTGTAAAAAATTACTCAGACATTGTACATCCTTTAAGGATGTTACTAAAAAATAATGCCAAATTTGAGTGGAACAAAGAACAACAAGATTCTTTTGAAATTCTGAAACATAAAATTGTTGAGGCTCCATTTTTGAAGCCGTATTCAATAGGTAAGGAATGCATTGTCTATGTTGACGCTAGCAATGTTAGTTTAGGCGCTGTATTAATGCAAAAAGACAAATCTGGTGAGTTTGTAGTGTCGTATGCCTCTAGAGCTCTACGCGACGCTGAAAAGAATTACTCAACTATTGAGAGAGAGCTACTTGCTTGTACTTGGGCATCTCGGCACTTTAGACAATTTCTGTGGGGAACTAAATTCTCTTTGAGAACTGATCACAAACCATTGATTACCATGTTGTCTGCTGGTGGTGGAAGAGTACTTACTGCTCGTTTAGCAAGGTTAGCGGCCAAATTACAAGAATATCGTTGTGAGGTTGTGTATGTCCCAGGACGTTTGAATGTTCATGCAGATTGTATGTCACGTTTCCCTGCAAGTGTAACTGTTGGTAAAAGTGTTGATTGCGATGTTGCATACTCATTTGCAGATGTCAATGTAGTCTTAGGTCAAGAGGGTTATTTTGTCTTTTCTGAGAAAGACTGGTTAGAAGCCAGTGGCGGTGCGTCCATTGGGGGCGTTGGGGCGTTGCCCCCCCCACGTACCCGCAGCTCCCTCGGCATCTCTCTGAACTGAAGTAAACTGTTTACTTAAGTTCAAATACGCGAGGGACAATGCCTGTCAGTTAGCATGATGCAGGACCGCCCACCCTCTTCAGAGTCTGAAGGGGGTGGGCGGTCCTGTGTCATGTTGACTGACAGGCATTGTCAGGGGCAGACAGCAGCACAGGTGTGCAAGAATGGGGACGGAGGCACATTTTTCATCCTTGCCCACGCATGCGCACTTGTGCCTGCTCGCATGCCCATAGGAGAGCGAAACCTCGCTCTCCTAATGGGCAGGCGGGCAGAAAGCAAACATGCCCTGTGTCAATCCTGGTGCTGCTCCTGTGCCAGGATTGGCTGAGGACGGAGGGCAGGGTTTCCGGTTTCCGCTCCAGTGAAGGCGCCAAGGGCCTAGAAGATGCGGAGCTGACCGGCGGTCAGGTAAGTTTTCTTCCTTTTTATTCCCCGGTAAAGTGTGTATTGAGTCTGCGCCTCTCCCTCCCTGTTTCAATTCCTTCTACAACACTCTGCCTGCTGCTGTTCCGTGAACTGAAGCGAGGTGGGTTTTTTAACAGGAACCCGAGCAGATGTCCCGCGAGTTAATGTGCAGAGGGGTTCATAAGCCTATGTTTGCCGTCATCATTATGTATTCAACATTAAAGGCTTGCTTCATCAAGCGGATGCCCGAGTTTTATTTCCTGTTTGAGACCTGGTTGGCAGCTGTGCAAATGCTTTATCGTGACGTCAAATTTACAAAACCTGATCTTGAGTTTATTTTCGGTTGTTTGTTTCATTGACCCCGTCGAGGTATGTTATGCTCTCCGAGCGACATCGATGTGCCTGTCCTAGTCTTACAGAGCTGGCTTAAATAAACCAGACGTGAGGATTTAAACGGCCCTGTGAGGTATATAACGTTTTTTGTCGATAGGGAATGCAGCAGGTCAGAGAACCGGCTCAGAGGGCAGCTTGTTGTTGGCTATGTCAAAGGCTGCTGGAATGGATGTTCAGGTGAAAGGGCCTCCAAGTGGCATGAAGGTCAAAGGGAGGTCAGCTGTCGGAATGTGGAAACACTGGTGTGTGAGGCAGAGCCAGTACTCGTTTGTCATGGAGACAAAAGTGTACGAGTTTTCCACTTTCTCATTGAAGGAAAATGTCCCATAACTAGTGTGCCAGCGAAAGAGGGAGCTAGGGTTAATGCCGCATTCAAGCCTCTCTGATCGGAGTTTTCAGCTGTTGAAAAGTGGGTCAAAGGAGGGATGTCTGTGTGGTGTGTAACTGACTCATCTCCAACCCCGCCGGCCTCTCGGATGCATCAGGAATTCTCGCAGGTATGCTGTTCGTTCGTAGTATGGGGTAAGCTACCAGCACGCACCGGTCGAAGAAGAGTGCAGGGAAGTGCTTGCTCACGCTGCCTGGCCTGGCATCCTGTCAGTTTTTAGTCATCTTGGGATCAAACGAGCATGTATTTGTCGTGGGCGGGGTGAGTTGTACATCTGTTACCTGAAGTACATTTTATTTTGTGGCATCAGTGTGTATTGTAATGACGTATCTAAGGTGATTAATTAGATGCATTTTATATTGACTTTAAGTTGAGAAAATACAGGAAAGATTGTGATGTGAATAGCTGAAGGAACCAGAGTACCTCAGAGTTTCACTAGAAAACAACTTCAAAATACTAACCTTGATGTCTGATGTGGTGTGAAAAACTGCAAGTACCAGAATGCCTCTCTGGGGGTCTCACTGAAGAAAGTGTTTCAGAATGCGCAGAGAGTTGAAGGGAGTAACGTGGTGATTGTTGGAAGGTTTAATATGTGTGACCTTAGCAGGGTTTCAGTTTTCAGAGGAAGTGTGTCTGAAATTAATTGCACAGTAGTTCCAGTGAAAGCTGCGGATGTCAGAGCTTTCAAACCAGTACCAGCGGCAGCCGTACAAACCTTCTCCTAAACTCAGCACAGCAGAGGAAGGTTGTCATAGGCCCCATTTCAAGCAGGGGATTCTCTGGTCAAAGCTGTGTCACGAGTGGCAAATAACATTGCCATAGGAGGCCATCACGGTAGCTCAGTGGGCTGTGTGCCTACTTGCAAGTCGGAGCTAAGTGGCTGTGACAGACACAGTCTGGTCCAACCTGCTCTTTCCCAGCACTGCACAGTCGATGAGTGTATTTATTGTATAGTTAAAACCGTTACAAGAGTGTGTGTGTTCTAAGGTTAATATGGGTAAATGATAACATCAGCATACGCAAAGATTAGATTGTCCTCTATAGCTCATAAAAATTGGCGATTTCTTAAATGATAAATAATTCAATCTTATTGCTTTATTAACCTTCCTGCTTCCTAAAATTTGATTGAAAATGCACCATTATCCCACTCTTTTTTTCAAAATTAGGTTGATCAGGCTCGCTGCGGTGCAATACGACAATTTTACGCCTCACCACTTTCAAATGTCACCAGCCGCCACTGTTAGAAGCTATGAGGAATGATCATGTTTTGAACCAGGTTAAGTAGTTCTTGATTAAAGGTTGGCCTGAAGAGAGAAAACTTTCCGGTGATTTGTCATCATTCTACAAAGTTAGGGATGAATTGCTGTTGTCACAGGACATTATTGTCAGATCTGATAAAATTATTCCTCCTTTGAAACTAAGGGAAATGATTTGCAAATTAGCACATGAGGGACACATGGGGATGTCCACTACTAAAAGGAGAATTAGGGAACATTACTGGTGGCCTGGTGTCGATGCTATGGGAGATAATTGGGTCAGGAATTGTTCTCCTTGCTCACTAAGTGACAAGTCTGTAAAGAGTGTGTCCGTTGACACGACTCCCATTGAATATGCCAACGGTCCTTGGCGTAGACTAGCCATTGACATTATTGGACCTTTTAGTTACCAGTCTGGAAAAGAATTGTTTGCTTTGGTCCTTATTGATTACTTCTCTAAATGGCCTGAACTGAAGATTGTTGAGAGAACTTCCTCTGAGCATGTCATTGAATTTCTTGATGAAATTTTTGCAAGAGAAGGTCTACCGGAAGAACTGATTTCGGACAATGGTCCACAGTTCATTAGTAAGGAATTTGAAGATTTCCTCAGTAATTGTGGAATTGTACATAAAAGAACTTCAAATTACTTTCCACAAGCCAATGGCCAAGTTGAGAGGTTCAACAGGGTCATCAAGGAATCTTGCCAGTTGGCTGTGAAAAGTGGTTTGAAGTGGAAGAAAGCTCTTCAGGCGACCTTGTTGACCTATCGTTTGTCTCCCAATTCAGTGACTGGTTTGTCTCCATTTGAATTGTTACGTGGCAGGAAACCAGGTTCTAGACTTTTACCTTGGTGGTTAAGAGGTAATTCTTCTTACGAGGTAGATTTTAAAGAGTTGAAGGATAAAATTGGAAAATACCAGGAAAGAATGATTCAACATTCTGCCAGAAAGAAATACAATACTTGCAGTATTAAAATTGGTGACTTTGTTCGTGTAAAGTTGGGCGGATTGTTACACAGAAAAGTTTCTAAATGGTCTGATCCTGTCAAAGTCATTGAGATTTTTAGCAAAGCTGTCAGAGTGGAAGGAGGAAAAATATGGAATTTGAGGAGGATCTCCTTATGCAAGACCACTATTATTCCTCCCTCTCAAAAGACCACTTTCTCAGAGAAGTCCATCTTGGACCACAACATTAATGGATTTCCTGGTACACATGAGGTATATGACAATTTAGAGAATAGGTTTGTAAATAATTCTGATGTTGTGACCCATTCTGACGTTCTACCTCTTCCTTCTGTTGAAATTGATAACCATTCACTGAACGTAGACTGCGAAGAAATTTCCTTAAGACGCAGTGAGCGCATCAAATGTGTTCCTTCAAAGTTTAAGGATTATGTTAGAACTTAACTATTAACTAATGTTTCTTTCATTTTTTTTGTGTTTTTTTTTCTTGGGGTTTTATTCTTTTTTTAAAAAATTTTTTTTTTATTTAAAGGGGGGAGGTGTGTGGTATTCCATGACTTGATGTCATTTGGAATTACCCTATGTCATTTAGAATTATCCTGAGTTATCTAGAATGTTTTGCCTTGACTTTTACGGTTTGCTGTGGAGTTGATGCTGTGAAGACCTATCTTCCTACCTGTGGTTGTAAAGCTGCTTCTTTGGAATAAATCTTCTTGGAACCTACATCTTGTGTGGTGGACTTACCACAGGAGCCAGGTACACCAATCCAGCAGAGTCAATGGAGAGTACAGAATGGCTCCAGCCTGTAATTTCAGAAGGTGCTGCCAGGCATGAACAGTCATGTTAATAGAGTCCAGAATGCCCATTCTATGATCAGGAGGATTAAATAAGAGGGCCGGCAGTGGGGAAGGTGCAGCTACAGCTTTCTCGATCTGGGTATGAGGGGTGCCTTGGGGCCATGCATCCAATAATGTGCATGTGCACTTTGCGCTGCCCTACAATTTAGCTCCAAGTTCGGGGCTCCTAAGCCTCTCAAGTGGTATGGGAGCGTGAGGATGTCCCACTTCACCCGAGTTTGCTTCCCAGCCCAAGCAAGCCTAATTAGCAACGCATGCAGCGCTTGGAAAAAGGAGTTAGGCAGGACCATAGGAATGTTTGTAAATAGAAACAAAAACCCATGCAATATCACCATTTTCATAATTGAGACTCTTCCTGCTAGCGATAATGGGAGCCGGATCCATCTATCTTCATCCTCTTCCAGTTTGCTAACTACAAATCCATAATTTTCCCTCATCTCGATCTCTGAGTCGGTATGGATCATAATCCCTAAGTAGCGTACCGGCTCCGTCGTCCATCTCAGTGGATAATCAGGGTCAAAAGAGGAGGTAGCAAGTGTAAGGGGGAAGATAATCAACTTAGTCCAGTTAACTTTAAGCCCTGACATCATACCAAACTTAACAACCTCCCATAGTATTGGTGACTGGTTGAGGTCGGGATCTCGAACGTATAGCAACGCGTCATCGGTATATGTAGAGATAATTAGCTCAAAACCCGGGAAGCGTATACTCCTGTACCTGTGATACTCCCTGATAGCACAGGCCAGCGGTTCCGCCACTAGCGCATATAAAATCGGGAATAGCGGGCACCCCTGACGCATGCCCCTAGTTATTTGAATCAGGTCAGTGACTGTGTTGCCGATTTTTATTCTGGCTGTGGGGGATTTGTATTGCACTCCCACCATTTGAAGAAAGATCCCCCCAGTCCCAGTCTCGTTAGGATCTGCTTCATAAACGTCCATTCCACAGAATTGAACAATTTTTCCGTATCAAGGAACACTGCATCTGCCTGCACGTCTTGTCTGGTGTGCTGGATCGCCCCAAACACTGTACGGAGATTATAAGTCAGATTTTTACTAGGGACAAACCCTGCTTACTCTGACGCCACCAATATTGGCACCAGAGGCGCCTTTCGAGCCGCCAATATCTTTGCATAGATCTTCATCTCTACGTTTATCATTGACAAAGGCGGTACGAAGCACACTCAGGTGGCTGCTTATCTGGTTTGAGAATAGCAACTATTAGTGCCTCTCTCATCGATGGTGGCATAATTCCGTTCTCGCACATCTCTTCGAATAACGTTGCTAAATGCGGCATAAGTACTTCCTTAAACTCCTTATGAAATGCTACTCTTAATCTGTCTACGCCTGGCACGCTGCCAGATTTTATCCCAGCCTGATCAGCCACTATCTCTTCTATGTCTAGGTGGCCCATCAGGTATTCCCAATGTGCGTTTGTTAACCAAAGTAACTTGATATGTGTCAGGTAGTCTAGGATATCAGATTCATTGTCCCAATTCTGCAATCTATAAAAAGCAGAGTAGTACTGTTTGAATCTGTCAGCAATCGCCGTAGGGTCATATAAAGGTACCCCCTCCAGACTGTTAAGTTCGGTGACCCCTATCTTCTCCCTTAGCTTTTTTAGTAGCGAGGCTAGAACCGAGCCATAAGTGCGGGCCGTCGCAAATTTCCCTAAGTATTTGAGTTCAGCGTCAGATGCTTCATGATGTTCTTCTAATAGCGCTTGAAAGTCTTCCCCAGCACCGCCGCCTGGACAAGTCAGGAGTCTTTGTTCCAATGATTTGAGGGATATCTTCAGTCGGGAGAGTCGCTTTCGGAGCGCCTGTAGATCCCCTGAATGTTTGGCCATAGATATCCCACATATGTACAATTTGAACGTTTCCCAGACTACTGAGAATGTATGAAATGACCCAACATTACACTCAAAGAATGTGTCTATTGCTGCCGCAATTTCTGATCTGAAAACTGGGTCCAGAAGTGAGTATGGGGGGAATCGCCAGGTGAAAGAGGGGATATGCTTTTGTGGGCATTCTACCACCAGGAGTATTGGCAAGTGATCTGAGTAAGTCCTAGGGAGCACCGCACAGTCACGGATCTGGTTGTATAGTGTTCTGGAAGCTAACCAATAATCAATCCTAGTGTGCAGATTGTGATAGGCAGAGTAGTGTGTGTACTCGCCATTCCCGGAATGACGCTCTCTCCAAACATCGCAGAGTTCCATTTGTGTCATTGCATCTGTAATAGTCCGAGCTGAGGCTGTGATGCGCCACTCCGGCCCTTGACCTATCCAGCCGTGGGTCCAAAGTTCAGTTGAGGTTACACCCAAGAGCAGTGCAGCCCCCCATAGCCCCTCATTTTCTCCAGTAGTCCTGCATAGAATCTAGGATTGTCAAAGTTGGGAACGTAAGAATTTACTATGATCAATTCAATTCCATTACCCTCACATCTCGAAATGGTGAATCACCCCTCCGGGTCAGTGTCAAGTGGTTCTAGTTTAAACTCGGACTCTAGGTTAACCCAGGTGATCACCCCCCAGGCATGGGATGTGAACCCCGCTACATGTGTGTTGCCCTGCAATTCTTTACTATGGAGCATAGTACTAGAAAGGGGCAGGTGCGACTCCTATAGAAGTGCGATATCTGTGTTGTGCCTGGATAGATACGCCAGGACCTTCCTTAATTTCCTGTAATCATTGAGGCCGTGAACGTTCCAGGTTAATATATTTACCTTACAATGTTGAGTCTGTGCCATATGTGCATCATTGGTGAATGTGCGCTATTGTTGCCAAATGAGCTTTGCATGATCAGTTCAACCAATATGCCATAACGTTCTCGAACCCAAAATTGACACTGTCACTCCCCTCCCTCCCACGTCCAGCATACCCCAATCAATCAATCAATCAATCAATCAATCAATCAATCAAGACATTTATAGAGCGCACTACTTACCCGTAGGGTCTTAAGGCGCTAGGGGGGGGGGGGGTGCCGTTACTGCTCGAACAGCCAGGTCTTGAGCTTCTTCCTGAAGGAGAGGTGGTCTTGGGTCAGGCGCAGGTCGGGAGGGAGGGAGTTCCAGGTCTTGGCGGCCAGGTAGGAGAAGGACCTTCCTCCTGTTGTCGCTCTTCGGATGCGGGGGATGGCGGCGAGGGCGTGGTTGGCTGATCGGAGGTGGCGTTTGGGAGCGTAGAAGTTGATTCGTTGTTGAGGTAGCTCGGGCCTTGATCGTGTAGGGCTTTGTGTGCGTGGGTGAGGAGACGGAAGGTGATTCTTTTGTTGACGGGGAGCCAGTGCAGGTCTCTCAGATGTCCGGAGATGTGGCTGGTTCGTGGGATGTCGAGGATGAGTCTGGCTGAGGCATTCTGGATCCGTTGGAGTCTTTTCTGGAGCTTGGTGGTGGTACCGGCGTAGAGGGCGTTGCCGCAGTCCAGTCGGCTGGTGACGAGGGCCTGGGTGACGGTCTTCCTGGTCTCGGTGGGGATCCACCAGAAGATCTTCCGTAGCATGCGTAGGATGTTGAAGCATGACAAGGAGACGGCGTTGACTTGCCTGGTCATGGAAAGGGAGGAGTCCAGGATGAAGCCCAGGTTGCGTGCGTGGTCCGTCGGTTTGGGTGCGGTGCCCAGGGCGGGGGGCCACCAGGAGTCGTCCCAGGCGGAGGGCGAGGAGCCCAGGATGAGGACTTCTGTCTTGTCCGAGTTCAGTTTCAGGCGGCTGGTCGTCATCCACTCGGCTACGTCTTTCATCCCTTCGTGCAGATTGGCTCTGGCGGCGGCGGGGTCGTTGGTCAGGGAGAGGATCAGCTGGGTGTCGTCGGCGTAGGAGATTATGTTGAGGTTGTGTTGGCGTGCGATGGCCGCGAGGGGGCTCATGTAGACGTTGAAGGGGGTGGGGCTCAGCGAGGATCCTTGAGGGACGCCGCAGATGACTTCGGTGGCCACTGACTTGAACTGTGGTAGGCGGACTCTCTGAGTTCTTCCGTCGAGGAAGGAGATGATCCATTCCAGTGCCCCCAACTGTGCAAAGGCGAGACCCCCCAGACAAACCCAATGCTTCATGGAAACTACCACATCCAGTGATTTCTTAACAACAAAATCAAAATTAGCAGAGCTGTTACATGGTGGTTTAGACATGTGAGCAGATGTTGCCTTCGTCCTCTATAAACTAGAACCTGGTAGGTTCTTAACTATGTGCTACCTGCCATCTAGTACATCCATTGTATCAGTTTACCTACGTAACAATATTTAACTTGTCATATCAACCTGACATTATGATGCAGTTCTCAGTTATCAAGGCCTCTCTAAAGGCCCAGCACTGCACATACTGCTGAATTATTTGTCTTGGTACTGTAAAACACATTACATACTTAGTATACTTAGTATTCAGCTACAATCTAACTGCAGTTATTGCTCTGTATGTATTCCAAACACCCCTTTTAAAACAAAACTTATCTTCCGAGTTGTACGTCAACTCTGCTAGTCCTGGTCATTCAGACTCTCCGCCCTCCTTCCCGGCCTGGTGAATCGTTGTTGCTCGGCTTGTCCCTCGACCGCTCCTTCAAGGCTTTCTGCAGCAACTTAGGGTCGGTGAAAATCGTATCTTCCCTGTCTATTCACACGGAGGCGCGCCAGGTACAGCATAGTGTAGTCCAAGTTTTGTTCTCTCAGTTGTCTCTTTAGTGGCGCAAATTGCCGGCGTGCTTCCTGGACTGGCAATGTAAAGTCTAGGTAGAGCGAAATTGCAGAGCATTCGTATTGTAGAGCAACCTTCAGGGCTGCCTCCCTGTCACAGTAGTTGAACATCTTCACGATGATGGGTTCAGGGGGAGCACCGGGAGGAGGCTTCGGACTCAGCGAGTGGTGAGCCCTTTCCACCACAAACATCGAAGAGAAACTTTCACTACCCAGCAGTCACCAGAGTTTCTCCATGAACAACTCCATATTACCAACACTTGTGGACTCCGAAAGTCCTGTAATGTGAATGTTACTTCTATGGGACTGCGCTTCTAGGTCCTCCTCCTTGTCTTGGAGTGTCTGCAGTGCCCTTCCCATCTGCTTTTGTATGGTATCCGTATCCGTTTCAGTCTGAGTCTCCTCCACCTCAGTGATCCTGCGCTCCGTCATGTCCATCCGTTCTACCTGTATGTCCAAACGTTCATTCATTTGGTCAATACTATATGACAGTGCGTCTATTTTGCTATCAATGGTGGACAGACTCTTTTGTATATTAGCCAGTGCTATGCAAATGTCTCCCTCCACTGGTTGCGGCATGGCCATTTGCGAGTTATCACTTTCTTCTGGCGTGTGCTCCTGTTGTCTAGATTTCTTTTGTTCAAACTGTAGATTGGTCTGATTTTTGTCCACCTTCCCCATAGCTACACCATTCGTGTGTTCCCCCTCTTCGCTGATGCAGTCCTGGGTAGGACAGGAATCTTAGCACCTTCAGCAGACTGTGTAGCTATTCCCCTGTAGTAACCAGTTACCGCAGCGCTTAGTTCTCTACTAGGACACCAGCTCTCCAATCTATTCTATCAGCAGAGGGGTGCGAGAGATTACAGTTCTTATTAATCGCGGGACTATGATTCAGCCTTAAAACAAGCCCGGTTGGGTCTAGTATCTCCGCAGAATGCACTTATTTCATGTCTCCTTTTCAGAGATAGCACTAAGGAGTAGTGACGTCTAGGTTGTAGCCAGTACCCAGACGAGGGCCCAGCTCAAGCCACCACGCCTTTAGTAGGATGTTAGTGGTACGATTCAGCGCTAGTGACACTTATCTCGTGTCTGCTCCAGGTGTTGGATCAGCACCTCTAACAAGTGTAGTCTCTCAATTTGCTGCGTTTATGTCAGTATTTGGTCACAGCCATTCAATAAGGCTGCTCCAGATCATGTGCAGTCCGCTGGAGGATCAACTCTATCCCGGCTCGCAGCTCCGTCCGCTCCCGCAATGTCAGGCGAGGGTAGCAGGTACGGGCGGTGGTATGGGTCACGCTGTGGAGCAATTGTTCTCAATGAGCCCAGCAATGCACCTACTGTTTTTGGCGCACCGCGTCCCACTACGCTGTGGCCCTACGGTACTTCTCGTCTCCAACGCTGAGGGTGAAGCAGCTGCACCAGCAGAGGGGGTCATTCCACCGCTTTCCCGCCCACGGTTGGTCCAGATTGCCACCTTGGTCCCCGCTGGCTCTCAAACTATACAACCCCAGTTCAGGATAAGCACTGCACTCCGTACATCGAGCTTCTTCAGTGCCGAGCAATGAAGTGGACGAAGGCCCCAGGCCAAGCGATGCTTCCTCACAGTTGTTTCCGGTCCGCCTGGCAACTCTCTCCTTTTCTTCGGGATGCCAATGGTTGTCACGGGGTTGTGACCCGCGTCCTGTCCGTCAGCATGCACTGCACTCCCAGCCGCAGGCCCAGCTAGTCCCAGGCCTTCGGGGGGGCTACAATGACAGGCCTCGCCCATTCTCCACACAGCACGCAAAAGCGTCGGCCCAAAATGCAAAAATGCAGCGCTGCCCCCGCAGCTGATCTCCAGGTAGATCCGTCGACTGGCGCCTTCTGGCGATAGACCCAGCGGTCGAGGTTCATTCGACATAGCGCCCATCGGAGCTCGGGGACAGGCCTCCGCGCCGGCGCTCGGAATATTTAGATATACGCCGTCACCAGGTCTCTAAGTCAGCTCTTTCAGCAGGCAGTGTGTTGCAGCATGATCATCGTCGTAGGTGAGGCAGATATAACTGCCCTGATGCAGGATCATTTACGGATTTTGCAGTGGCGAGCCGGAGCACTCTGACTAAGCGGCCATCTTGGGCTTAGGCAAGCTCCACTCCCCCAGCTAAAAAAGTATTAAACAACTATTTTTGATAGCTATTAAAAATCCAATTCAATTGTGAATTTGGATTTGTTATAAAGTTTACAGAAAAATAACTTATAAAAGTTACCTCTTTCCTGCGTAAGGCCGCTGGAAGCAAGAGGACTGGGAGGATCCTTTTTGGCATTAAAGTGTCAAGTCCTGCTTGAATGTCACATCTTGCTTCACAGGTCTGCTGTGGCTTTTCATACTTAATTCGGATTGCACATCAAAGGAGGGAAACAGACTAACAAGACAATTTGTGTGTATCCACTGTCTGGTTGCTAAAAGCTCAACTTTGTTATACAAGACATCTGTCTCTGTCTTTGATGTGGGTACTGGGATTGGACCAATTTTAATTTTGGTGTTAGATTTGGGAAGACACTGGGAATACCATAGTACACTTCTTACACACACCCTAGCACCCTAGCCCCCAGAGCCTACGTTTAGTGTGACTGAAGACTTTGGCCATCTTGAAAATGCCTAAAGTGGGTAGGGTAAGTCTCGGAGCAATTACCCGTTGGTTGGGGGTATACCCTGGGGCCATTCCCACCCACTATCATACCCGACTTAAATGTTGTTCTTCTATGCACCCACTTCAGAACACTTTTGGACCTGAGGAAGACCTGAAGATGACTGAATCTGCTGTTTGCAATCTGAGAAGAGCCCTGAAGAACTGGACCTGCTCTCTTTCTGGTACCCGGGACAAAGAAGAGTACTCTAAGGGTCTTAAGAATGACCCTGCTGTTGAGGCTATAGTGAAATAACATGCTACAAGAGGCCTCTCCATGGACTGGACCCTCTTGTTGGCCTCTGCCAGGTGCTGTTAGTTTCTAAGTGTCTTCTCTGAGGTCCTGGGGGGCTTTAGAAGTGTACTCCTCTGGTGAATTGAAATTTAAAGGACTAAAGTCTGAAGGTAAAATATTCAACCAGGACAAACCTGGTTAGTGTATCTGACCCGCACTCCATTGCTATCAACGTTAAATGCGCATAAATCCTGTTCTACTGTGACCATTGACTATCATTGGCACCTTTTGTTTCTTCGCCCTATTCCTACTTAGCACTTGGAAATGTATATCTCTGGTTTCCCTTATTGGATTTGTTTGTCATTTTGGTGTCATTTTGTTTATGAAATGTGCTTTTTTCTAATTCATTTTGGGATTTTTATTATTTTAAGTTTCAACATTATGATCTTTTAGTACTGCATAAATACTTTAAACATTTCCTCTCAGTTAAGCCTGTTTGCTCTATTGCATAGGCACCAGGGGGCTGAGCTCAGGTTTATTTAGTGGCTTTAGTGGTTATTTCTGACAAGGATTGTGGTTATTACCTTAAGTGGGTACCTAACCCCGTGATCTAATACCCCACATTCTTACATTAGTGTTCAGTGATCAGATCCAGGTCTTGTGTTTTTGCAGTCCCACTCAGTGATTTATGTTTTTGTATTGACAAATATACAGTCTCTTAAAATATAATTTTTGTGAGTGATTCCTTTCTTCAGTTGATGCAAATACATGCCAGTTAATCAAAAAGTGACAGTGCAATGTGCAGAATACAGCTAAATAAAGCTGATAAAACATCTCAGTCAACCTCAAGGTAAAGCATAATCATGGTTAGGAAAACAAATGATAAGGTGCCAATGTATATTACATTCTATATATAAGAAAGCTATAAAAGTATGCAATATCAAAGTCTATAATACAAGCTAAACCCACACCCCAGTCCTATGCTTAATGCAGATTATCACCTTCTTATAACATTAAAGTAACAGTGCAGAGTGATCTATAAACTGATCTTAATAATCCCACTACCCCAGAACTTGCAGTGTGTGGATAGTCTATTTATACAGGCATGATACCAACATTCTAGCTTACTGATCTTCACCATTCTGGTCTTTCATTGTAAAAAGGAGGGGATAAGGGGCAAGTTTCAATATTGGGTAATTAAGGAGCAAGCAATCATCACAGAGATAAAAATAAAAGTTATGGAATTCTGACACATTGCATCAGTAGGGACTGTGGTCATCAAAACTAACAATGCGGTTATAGCTGTGGGGATGATCATTGAGCAGATTCTGGAGCTGACCACCCGAATGATCTCTGACCAAAAGTCCGACAGCACAACGCATGACCAAAACACATGTATTCAATTGCCTTCTTGGCCTCATCGAGGACACATTTTGCTTGTATTGTAACACATTTTATGCAATCCATTTGAAGTATAATATAACATCTATCCATTATAAGGAGCCATCCTATGAAAATTAACGCCTCTCAAAAAAGTATACCCCAAATGAAAATGTATTTGTCAACCTTCATGATCTAAAGACGTGCCAGTTCGACTGTCATATTTAGAGCAAATATCTGTTACTGCAGATTTATCTTCTTTTTTTAATTCTGAACTTCAACAGAGTAATACTGATCAACAGGGCAAAATAATTTTCTTACAGGGTCAGTTGTCTAGAACACTTCAGGTGTCATGAATTTATTTAAAATAGAATCAAGGGGCCTCATTTATGAGACTGTGCATCACTTTTACGCCGCAGGTGCGTCACTTTTTGTAACGTACCTGTGGCGTAAAAAATGCGCCTTGTTGCACCATATTTACAAAGTGACGCATCTAGGTAGATGCGTCACTTAGTAAACCCCTGTGCCACATATTACCTGTGCTAGGTACAATGTATGCAAGGGGGGTGTTTTGACGCAAGAAAGAGTCATAGAAGTTACGCCGTGAAATCTATAAGATTTCACTGCGCCAATTCTTGGCCGCTAATGCGTCAAAATCTTACGCCTGCCTCATGGCAGGCGTAAGACTGACGCAGGCACTAACAAAATGGGACTTGTCCATGTGAAAGTACACATTGCTGGAGTTGCGTCACTTTTGTGACACACTCCAGCAATGCGTCACTTTTGCGCCTTCAGATACATCTGAAATACTGACGTATCTGTAACTCCTTGCGACATGATGCGTCATACTGTAAAAATGACGCATCATTAGGGTCGCAAGGAGGGTGCAGTGAAAAGTGACGCATCGCTGTTCTCACGCAGCGAAGCGTCACTTTTCATAAATGAGGCCCAAAGTGTCTAAAAGAGACGCTGTTAAAACATCTGTGTTTAGCATCTATAGGGCACAATTCGAGAAACTGTTTAACCTGATTACCTGTTAGAAATTCACCTATTTTTGCACTGGCGTAACGAAACTTGAGGGGGGCCTCCCTGCAAGATACCTGGAGGGGCCCCCTCCGGGCTCAATCAGGAGCTCTCTGGCCAGAGTGCTGTGCTGTGCTGAGAGGCCCCCCTGGAGCTTGGGGCCCCCGCACAGAGGGGATGCGGAGGCCTGTGTTAGGCCCCTGTATTTTTGTGATTCTTAATACATGCCAATATGTGCCATTTCCTGATTATGCCTTCCGATAAGCAGGGGGAAAGAGGCTTACAGTTCTAGAGAGTTTTTTGGGCATGTATCATAGGAATCTAATGTTGAAATAAAAATGCTGCCTATAGACGCATACTTATTGCAAAGACTTATAACGAACACTTTAAGGTACATTTGGTTCTTTTATTACCCAAGATAAATAATTTATTCCAAAACCTTTTAGTATCGCTAAAATTAGTTTGTCATCAAATTGAGATGTCAGCCTGGCAAAGTGTCATATTTGTAAAGTCTGGGAAACTGTATAGTAGAATATAAAATTGGCCATTCATAATTCACCTTCCGGTTTTTGCAACTACAGAATTGTTATTTTTACATGTGGATTGTTATAGTTCCAAACAAAATATATAAGCATATGTCCCCAATTCAAGAAACAAACAAAATCCAATTTACATGAAATAGATGGAAAATAAAATAGATCATGGGAGAACAGGCATTTTAATCAAAGCTATTCTGCGAATCAGAGATAGAAGAAGAGATTTCCAGATGGACAGTAATTGTTCAACTTTGGTCATTAGGGGTCTAAAATTGAATGTATATGGGTCCACTAATTGATCAAAGTAATACATTCCCAAATATCTGTTTGGTCCCATGTCATAATACACCTGTAATTTTGAGGTAGGATATCTGGAGCACTAATAAATAGCAGCGTTTCTGTCTTGAACACATTCATTTTGTAACCCTGCATCTTTCTATGGACTGTTTGACTATCTTAATATTTCCATTCTCTGGTGATAACAATACAGCAACATAATCCAGGTACAATTTTATTTTAGTTCCACCAAAAAGTGGTGGAAAGATCCAAGGGTGAGTCTGACTACATTCAGCTAAGGGTTCAATAAAACGGGCAAAAAGAATAGGGGAAAGTGGATAGCCTTGCTTTGTTCCTCTGCTTGGAAAACACGTCCCTGCACTGCTTTTATTGATTATCACTTGAGCAGACATACCCTGATAGAAAATGGTCATTGACCTTCTGAGCTGGAAAGGAAACTTGAATTTATCCAATATTCTAAATATAAACCTCCATCTCATGAGGTCAAACTCCTTTACCACATTAAGCAAAACTATAGCTGATGGAAAGTTATCTGTTGTGGCGATATCTATAGCTTCTGCTAAGTAATAGTTTTTTAGCACTTAAGCTTCTCCCCTTAATAAAAATATTTTGATCTTAATCTTCATCATTTCATCTTTATTTCGACAAGGTTGTCTGAAAAGAATTACATTAAAAAAGACAATTAATAATTAATACATTGCGTTAAAACAGAGTAAAAACTACAATCATGACATATCCTAGGAGCTAGGTCATCACAACTAAGTGCATGACAATCAGCATAAATAAATACATGATCAGCTAAAGTGCCTGCCCAGCTAGAGTTAAAGTCCAGCTCCCTAGCGACTGTACAAGTATATCTGTTAGAACCTATTTCCAGCGATATTCACAAATTTCCTTCTAATGTTCCACATGGCTGCTAAAAATTCTGTTACTTTCAAAACAACAGTGGTCCCATGCAAAAAGGAATACGAAAAGGCGATGAATATAGACACAGTGGAAACTATATTGAATAGTATGACTTGTCCAGCCGGACAGAGGTCAAGAATTTTCACTATACACTTAATAAGTCAATAAAATACCTTACATTCTTTAGAGTAGGACACAAGCCTGTGCCCTAACGCTTACAAATTGGCAAGGTGAAGTGGTAGTGAAAGGACAGAGAAAAGTATTTAGGCAGGAGTGAACGATTTCTGTAAATACAACAGTGACAGAAATTCAATTTACACCATTACAAGCATCGCACATTCGGTATACATTTAAAGTATAGTCAGCCAGATTCATCAAGCGAAATGCGCTCGCAAAAGGGCCAGATTCTGAGAATCTGGCTCTTTGCGAGTGCAATTTTTTGCATTTGGGATTCATCATCCCAAATGCAAAAATCGCTAATAAAGAATTCGCAAATTTGCGAGGATTAGCATTTAAGGAATCTCTATTAGAGATTCCTTAAATACTATTCATAAAACATTTTAAAATTGCGAATTCACAAGTTAGGAGTGCTATTTACCACGAAGTCAAACCTCGTGGTAAATAGCGAAAACTTAAAAATTCATTTAAATGCATTTTTCAAAGTTGCATGTTACACACACACATGTCCTTTGGGCATGTGTGTGCGCAACACCAATGTAGATTACATTTTAGGGGTGCTACAGGGTGTCCTTTGGACACCCCTGGCACCCTTGAAATCGCATCCTTATTTGCGATTAGCAAATTGCTAATCGCAAATAAGGAATAACTCCCCATTCATTCCTATGGGCCTTTAGAAGCCAAAAGGCATGTGATGGTTGTGGCTGTTCCACTCCAAGGCTGACCTGGTCTGTATGTTTCGCGTGAAATCTGATGCCATTTGTTGTCTGGAGGTGCATGTTGCAGCATCTCTATGTGATTGTCACCATATTTGTTGAGGCCCATAGGAATGAATGGGGAGTTATTCCTTATTTGCGATTAGCAATTTGCTAATCGCAAATAACGAATGTGTAGGAATCGCAATTTATTTAGCGATTCCTACATGAATCCAGTTTTGCAAGTCCTTAATAGCGATTCCTTAATAATCGCTATTAAGGACTCGCAAAACGGCACTATGATGAATCTAGCTGAGTGTGTTTCAACAAGTCGACGGCGTTTCGATCCCATTTAAATAATCCAAGACATCATCAGGACAAAAAGTATGCCTAAACAATATGAGCCACAATAGCCTGGTCTGTTAAACTGTGGCAGTCAAGCAAGGTTGAGGGAAGGCGAGGCTTCACGGCATCAATCACTATGGCTTGATGCATTAATTCGGCCAGGGTTCGATTATGAAGAATTGTTATGCGCATTGTGGCGAACAATCAGGACAACATCCCGTGCTGGGCGAAGGAAGCACGTTGGCTGACCCGCGACGGGGTGCAGGATACGCGCCAGCAATTAGTTTGGTCGTGTTTCCACGAGCCTACTAGTCAGGCTTCGTGAGTGTTCCCTGGCAGTATATAAAAATTTTGTTACAGCAAAAACAATTAGAGGAGAAAGATCAGTTTTAAGTATTCTATAAGCTTGGATACAGTGCCTAATCTCCAAATTTTTACAAATGGGAATGATCCACTTCTTTCTAGCTTTCTGATAACCAGAGCAGAAGAACACCACATATATTTCATTTTCCAGCTCCGAGGTACAAGCAGGGCAGTTTTTAGCAGTGGGTAGGCTCCACTTGCTCGTAAGGGCTCTGATTGGCAAAGAGCCGTGTCTCCATTGGAGATACAGCTTCCTAAAAACAGCTGGACTAACATCGTCGAATACTGACTCAAATTTGTAAAAATCTTTAATCATAAAAAACGTGCTAGATAGAGTACCAGTTTTGACATTCGATATGCAAGCAGTAAGGTTAGAATCATGGTACAAATGCACCAGGCACTTGCGCGATAGGTTTCTACAAGCATGCTCCGGGTCAGACCACATAGACGAGAGGCCTAGTCTCTCAAATTACTCTCTTACAAATTTCAACCAAGGAAATTTCCGCGCATTCGGAAGACTTAAGACCTCTTCAAGCTCTTGCCTGTAGTTCTTGAGCTCCAGTCGCCTCCAGAAAGTTAGGGGTTTGAGGCCCAGTTCCTCATCTATGGATCTAAGGCCCAGATCAAACCTGAGCGGGAGCAGTGGTGTGGTGGGGGGCAATGATGCCAACTGTCTTAAAAATTTGTTCTCTGTGACGGCGATCGCGGTTGCACAGTTATGACCCCACAATTCACCGCCATAGATAACTGCCCCGCGTGCCTGCAATTTATAGATTTCCAGCGGAGGGCCAATGGGTTTAACAAAGGATTTATTTAAGAACTTCAGAATGGCTCCCGCTTTTTGAGCGAGCTTTAGTTGGGATTTTATCTGGTGTTGTACCCAGGTCATATTTTCATTAAGGGTAAGACCCAGATACTCGAACATCTGAACTCTTTCAAGCCGAACTCCACCTATCGCGGGGTTCGGCCGTGTAGTTCTCGGAGGGTTAAAAATCATGAATTTTTTTTCAGAGTGTTTATTTCTAACCCCTGATCCTCACAGAAAGACACAAAGCCATCCAGGACTCGCTGGATACCCTTAGGGGTCTTAGAGAGTAATAGGGTATCATCTGCGAATATAATTGCAGAGATCCCGGACCCAGCAAGCTTTGGAGCGTCGCTATCGTGAACTGCATTCAGGTGGGCGATTACCCCATTGACATAGAGTAGAGGCAGAACAGGGTTGGCGCCAAAACGCAAAAATCCTAATGTATAAGCTTATGTATAATTGTGTTTATTCTATTAGCTACTATTTTGATAAAAATGTTATAGCCCAAATTGAGAAGTATTATAATGCCTTATGATGCTTGTTCCATTTCTAGCATCCCCTTATAAAAAACAAATCTACCACTGCCTTCTTAAAAGAAGAGTGGGGGGCAGGAGCCGCTGCTACTGACCAGGTGTGGTAGGGCGGGGGTGGGAAGAATGAATGAGGGAGGGGGAAAATAAGGCACTTACCTCTTTACTGCCGGCTGCCCGCCTCTTCTTTATCTGACGTCCTCTTGACAGGAGGCACACAGCCTCCCAGAATCCCCTGACCAATCACAACACTGCCTTAGCAGCGTTGTGATTGATCTGAGCACCGTGGTTCAATGCTCAGGCAGGGGCTGGCAGGCTGTGGATGTTCTCCACCTAGGCTGTAATGCAGCCTGGGTGGAGAACATACAGAGTGGGCATGATGCTTTGGCCAGCCCGAGACAGCCGGCCAGAGCGTTATGCAGCACTTTAGGTGCTGCCATCACTTTTCATCCTGTGACATGGGGAGCCCAGCTCCACCCGCCTGATTTCAGCTGCCAGCTGAAGAAAAAAAAAATTATAATAACAAACGTTATCATTTTATTTTTTGTATTCAGCTTGCAGCTGAAGCAGGGGGGCGATGTTCCGCCTTAGCGGAGGAGCCACCACTGGTGTGGGGGTCATTCCATCTTGTAGTATAGCATTAAAAAGCACATGCAAGGGCTTTATTAAGTCACTAGCATATGCTTTATAACAATCTTCACAGAAAACAGCCTACCCTGGAGATTTAGAACAAGGGAGCTGTTTGATTGTCTCAGTTATTTAATCAATTGTTATCAAATCAACCAGAGGCTTTGATGTCTTAGGGCTCAGAATAGAGAGATTAATCTCATCTAGGAAACTATATAGTTCTGCAGGAGCTTGTTGGATCTTAATAATGTTGGGAATAATAATGCAAAGCAACATTGTAGGTTTAAGGGTCTCTTAATGCAATTATCAAATTATGGTTTTGCCTCTCCATTGCTGTCCAAGACAAAAAACTGCCAATCCATTCACCCTCCTTTTTACTATAGATGGTTTTATTGTTCATGATCTCTTTTCCCTTAAGAAAATTCTCGAATGAATCCCTTTTTTCCCTGCCAATTTTTAAATGCCCCATCTGAGTTATTTTGATGGCAATCTTCCAATGCTTTATCTGCGGCTCTCTAAATAGTATAAAGCTCTGCGTTTCCCCTCTGCTTATGATATGTAGTGTGCAAAATACAACCCCCTCTCAGTGTATCTTTAAAGGCTTTCTAGATTATTGTGATATCCATACTCGTAATGTTAGCCATACACAAATGGTGTGTCTCCTTCTCCAATGTCAATGTATTAGTTCTGGATAATAGTAATGTTTCATCCATTACCATCTGTCCTCTAGCTGGGGCTATCCTATTGAAAAAGAGAGTTTTCCCAGTAAGTGGTCAGTGAAGATGCCTGTATGATACTGTACTGTGATCTCTGGAAGAGAAAGGGGAGTCTAAAAATAATCAATCCCAGAAGTGGACCTATATTATTTTGAAAAACAAGAGTATGCCCTATTCTGAGGATTCAGACTCCTCTGTATCTTACAAACCTAGGCATCAACAAATATCTATAAAGATTCTTTCTGGGTTTTTCTCAAGTCCACGGCGGAGGTGGTTGGAAGAATCCGAACTAGGGGATGGCAAAAATAAAACATTGCCTCCTATTATCATGGCCCCAGGTAAATGACGCATCTGCTACTCTTAATTTTGTAGTGATTCGACTGTGTCATACTAGGACCATAATTAGAAACACTATTGTATCTAGTTTGGTTAACAGTGACCGGCACAACCAACCAGAAAGCATCTTTGTCCATTATGGGAGTATGGCAAATTAGATCGAATTTCTTATGAGTTATAATCGCTAACCCCAAATAGACTGCAGTTGATGAGGAAAAAAAGTGATGTTTAATCTAAGGATACTTGAATTTCACATGTGCTTTACCACTTATAAAATGAGTCTCTTGTAGAAGAATGGTGGCGGATTTAAGCTGTTGCAGCCATAAAAAGATAGTATCCCTCTTTCGTTTGTTGTTTAAACCAACGGCTTTATAGTTATAGCTTTATACAGCAATAAGATTAATAATAAAGACAAATACAATTCCTGCACATTATCCAAAAAAGAACCTAATGGAATATGCACCTTACACCTTGCAGTAGTTGGAGCACTATATCCAATATTTTGACTGATCTTGTCTTTTTGCTTTCTTTTTTGTTTTCCTGTGCAAAGCCACCAAATAACCTTGAAAACACCTCCCCACATCCACCGAACAACCATCATGCACACTCTCAAAATAGATCCCATCCACATACTCCTCGGTGCCCAGAGTGTACCATGCTCCCTGGTGCCTTCCAGATGTGCCTACCTCCCTAAAGCTAGACACAGTTTGTCTATAAAGGGAGTGTGCATGGTATTTAAAAGTAGGACCTGAAAAAGTTTAGTTTTAAACATGTCCTTCCAGTGAATTATTTTCACTGTAGCAGGTTTTGCTGTTACATAGGAAAACACTGGAATCCAATATTAAATACTAAATCCTGCATTCTGTATTAGTTCTATTTAAATACTGAGTCATATTCTGGGAGGCAGCTACAATTGTTTTGACAGACGTCTGTTTTTTAGATGTAACATGCACTGGGTCAATTTTTGAATGGTACAAAAAATGTGAATGTTTTATTTTGATTTAACTTGTTTACTATGTTGTCTTTATATAAATTATTTGTATGGTACATCACTGTGATGTATCTATTCAGTGGTTATAACTATTTGTTTAGCGTGTTTGATAGACCATTAATCTAAATAAACAAGTTATTACATCTTGAATCTGAATAAGGTATGAGTGATTTAAGTAAGGTGAATTCTGCTTCCCTCTTCTTTTCCGTGAAAAGAATATGTTATTGAATTTATAGTTAACAGATAGACAATACAAAAAATAGTGCAATAAAAGTACCTAATAAGAATATTTGACAATTATCAACACTATTAAGTAATAATAGGAACAATATAATATAATATCTTATTACATTAATCTGTCGCATGCGCGCATCGGCCAACGGCCGTCGTGAGCACTACCTTGGCAGTGCTGCACACGTCAGTTGGCCAACGCGGCCCCACCCGCGCAATAAAACACCCACACCACGGCGGAATTTACGCCGCGGTTAATGGGTTAATACAAAAAATTATAAAGGGAGGGAGGGGGAACAATTATACATATGATATTGATAATCAGCAAAATAGAACTACTAATAAATAGAAACTATGCAAAAGTATCAAAAGCATCCTGATCTGGCAGGTGCCGAGAAACCCATTTTGGGTAGCTGTTGCGTCTTATATATACATTTAAAAAAATAAATACATTTAAAAAAAATCAATGAATTTGCAACATATAGACAAAAATGCATTTTAAGAAGATAAATTGATATCAATAGGTTTTCAGAATAAGTGATAAGAATTATAAATTTGAATAACACCTTTCAAGGATAAATGGGCTCCTTTTCTAGTAAAAAATAACCCATGACCACCACACATAAACAGATAATAATGAAACATCTTTTCAACAAGAGGTAATGGATTTTAACACTGCTGATAACAGGAAATTAAGTCAGTTAATTTCTGAGAAAGAACAACAGATTTATAAATTAGCAAATTAAATGATAAATCATCATGAATATTAAGTATCTTTTTTATAATATCCCAAACTTCAGTCCAACATTTTAAAATGAAAGGACATTCAAAAAGCATATGTTTTAACAAACCAGTATGTAAATTACAGTACCAACATTTTGAAGTTTGGAGGAGTTTAGCTTGAAACGAATCACTGACATAACCTCGACAGACCGAATATCGACTAGACAAAATATCGAAGTCAAATTATCGACTACAAAAATATCGACTCCTAATATTTAAACAAGAAATTACAAATATATCGAAACAACAATATTGAATAAAAAAATTATCGACTACTAAATTATCGACCATCAATATTATCGAATGTAAAAAACACCGAGCACTAATCCATAACATTAAACACCGTCAAAATATCGACCATCACTACATAGAATACTACAATATTGAAAACTAATTATTATCGACTTTACAAAACACATACAAAATACGCTTTATAATTAAAAAAACATATTATACACTTCACAAATATACATATTATATTTTTAAAAAGGATACTACATACAATAAACATTTCTAAAATTAAAAAAAAATGTACATCAAATATACATTTTAGAATACAAATAAAACATTGCAAATAATTATACATTGCTTCCTACACATAATAAATATATTTTCTTTTTAAATATAACAAAATGCCTTTAAACATTGAAAAAAGTTACTTTACCCATACAAAAACCACTAATTGGCATCCACCATGTAAGAACAACAATTACCAAAACAAGGAAAAAAATTCAAATAAACCAATAAGAACAAGGTAGTAAAGTGGATAACCAATAAACTTTCACAAACAATTTAACACACCCTATAAAAGGACAAATTACACCTGCTAAAATCGCAAACTAAAACACCAAAAAAAAAGGAAGGCGAAACTCTGCCAGTTTGCTGAAAGAAAACGGATTTACTTCTACCAAAAAGCTGCTACACCTATCTAAAGTAAGTACAACCACCTTTATATCTTCAGAAAACGTAAATCTAAAACTTCTAACTGCTATTTAGAAAACAAATAACTTAAACATCTCTTTTATTCCTACTCTATTTTCTACAGATAAAAAGAAACTATAGAAAACCTGCACAACATCAACACTTCAAAGAAAAAATATAAAAAGTAGGTATCTAATCTAAAAAACTTAGTAAATAGAAAACTAAGGAAAAACTAGGTAGCTGACCAAAACCAAACAAACATTATTAAAGAAAACCAACAACTGCATTCAACAAAGAAATAAACTGGTAAATAATTAACGTGCAAATCAATGTTATGATAATACTATATACATGATTTAAATACTTTTCTAATAATGTAATGTTTAATCTCTCCTAGCACCAAAAAGCAAATATGACTGAAGGAGCTAAATTTGTGTATTCTCAAAAAGGTAAAATGCTTCTATGTTACATGTGATATGTATACACTCAAGAGAATCATAAAGATATGAAAGTTTTTTAGAAATGCACCAAATACTATTCTAACAAATGTTATGGGAGAGCTATAACTCAGGAAACGACTGTAACTTATACTAAGGAACATAACCACCCACCCAATGTTACAGAAATAGAAATTAGAGAAGTGCTTGCTTCCCTTAAAGAAGCTAGCACTACTAGTGATACACCAACAACTAGTATTCTAAAACAACAATTAAGTACTCTACCCCAACATGCCTCTAGCCAACTACCAAGTATAGATTCCCTTAAAAGAACCATAGCTAGACAAAAAAGAGCTACAGCAACTACTCATCCCACACCTAAAACTTTTGAAGAAGTTCAACTTCCCCCTGAACTCTGTGTAACTCATAATAATGAACCATTTATCCTATATGACAGAGGTCTTCAAACTTTTTGATGCCGAGACCCCCTTGTAAAACCTTTTTAGGCGTAAGGACCCCCTTCCGACAAAAGATTCTAGAAACTGGTACTCCTCATCATAAACAACTATCGACAACCATAAATGCGCCTGTTAGACCTCATCACATCCATCCATCATTCATCCACCCACACTTCCACACATCCATCCACCCTTTCATCCTTCCATCCATACATCCATCCTTTACCTATCCACCCGTCCATCCACACACCCACCTTTTCACACATCCATCCATCATTCATCCATGCAACCTTTTATCCATCCATACATCCATCATCCACCCACCCTTTCATCCTTCCATCCATACATCCATCCTTTACCTATCCACCCGTCCATCCATCCATCATTCTTCCACCCACCTTTTCACACATCCATCCATCCATCATTTTATCCATGCAACCTTTTATCCATCCACCCATACATCCATCCTTCATCCATCCACCCTTTCATCCTTTCATCCATACATCCATCCTTCATCCATCCTCCCTTTCATTATTCCATCCATATATCCATCCACCCTTTCATCCATACATCCATCCTTCATCCACCCACCCTTTCATCCATCATCCACCCAACCATCCATCATTCATCCCCCACCTTTTCACACATCCATCCATGCATCCATCATTCATCCATGCAACCTTTTATCCATCCATACATCCATCCTTCATCCATCCATCCATCCACACTTTCATCCATCCATCCATCCACACTTTCATCCTTCCTTCCATCCATCCATCCATCCTTCATCCATCCACCCTTACATCCATCCATTCACCCATCACTCATCCACCCACCTTTTCACAAATCCATCCATCATTCATCCATGCTTTCTTTTATCCACCCATACATCCATCCCTCATCCATCTACCCTTTCATCCTTCCATCCACCCTTTCATCCATCCATCCACCCACCTTTTCACACATCCATCCATCCTTCATCCATCCATCCACCCTTTCATCTTTGCATCCATCCACTCATCATTCATCCACCCACCTTTTCACACATCCGTCCACCCTTTCATCCTTCCATCCGTCCATCCATACAGCCATCCACCCTTTCATCCATCCATCCTTCATCCGTCCACCCTTTCATCCATCCATCCATCCATCCACCCATCATTCATTCACCCACCTTGTCTGTGCCTCTCTCATGGGGGGTCAGTATCTCTCTGCTTCGTCTTCCTCTCTCATGGGAGGGCATCTCTGTGCCTCCCTGCTTGGGGAGGGGGGGGGGTGGGGGGGGGTTGGCAGCCGGCTGTGAAAACATCTCACCATGAAGAACAGACTCTCAGCCACATTTCTCCTGCACAGGCGCCAGGTATGAGGGCTCGTGGGACTTGAACCAATTATATGATTGTAATGTCCTTCTGCTGTCCTTCTGCTGTTTACTGTGTATTTGTAAAGCGCTCTGATACCTATGGGTTAAACTAGCGCTATATAAAACGTTAAAAGTAAAAATAAACCCACAGCTAAGTCCGTTGAACTCAAAGGGCTACAGCCTCCCCCCCCCTACCCCCTCAGCTCCTGTAGGTCAGTCTGGCTGACACAGCTTGGACACACACAAAGGCACACCAGAGTACTATCACAGGTCTTTAAAAGACCTTTACTTGTTAACGAGGCTTTGATGTTTTTCACACCTCGGTGTGAATTAGGCGGCCTCCGCCTTGAGCACCCTCGATCAGCCTGACACCAGGAACTGCACTCTGGCAGAATCTGCGACCCCCTTCCCAGGACTCCACGGCCCCCCTGGGGGTCGCGCCCCACAGATTGAAGACCTCTGCTATATGACAACAATTCAAAAGATAAAAGAATAATACTGTTTGCCACTGCAGACAACATGACTAAACTAAACCAATGCCAAACTTGGATGATGGATGGTACTTTTCCTGTATGTCCTAAACCTTTTTACCAATTGTACACTATCCATGGTCATTTCCAAAATTCTAATATTCCATTCCTATATGCCCTCCTACCAAACAAACAAAAATCTACCTACCAAGAAATCCTAACCAAAGTCAAAGAACTAACTAATGACTCTTTCCCACAAAAAATTATCATTGATTTTGAAAAAGCAATGATAAACAGTATCCTAAAAATATACCCACATACAGCAATACAAGGTTGCTATTATCATTTTAATCATTGTATATGGCGACATCTACAAAAGTCTACATTAAGTGTCCAATACACCACAGATAGCACCTTTGCTTATCAAATTAAAAAACCTATCTCTCTAGCCTATGTTCCTGTAACAGACGTAGTGGAGCACTACAACCTATTAATAAACAGCCCCTACTATAAAAGAAACAAAGATAGATTAAGCCCTATGCTTGACTACTTTGAAGATACATGGGTAGGAAGGCTACACCGATCAGGTCATAGAAGACAGCCTAAATATCAAATAGCCTGGTGGAATGTCTACCTTAGCACCCTAAATAAGGAAGCAAAAACAAACAACACAGTTGAAGGATGGCACAACGCCTTCCAAGCAACCACAGGCAGAGGAACACCTACCCTTTACAAATTAATTCAATCCCTACAAAAAGAACAGAGTTACCAAGAGCCTCGAATGGAGCAATCAGTAACCCTGATAGGACCAAAATTAACTAAACAAACCAAAAACATGTATAATACACTCCAAAGCCATGTTACGCTCTATCCAAGTACCAGAGGACTAGAATATCTCTCAATGATAGCTAAAACGATTCAATAAAATATATAACAACTATACAAACATTAGCCATTTATAAATACACATTTTTCTACCATTACCATATGTAACAAATTGAAATTAAATTATCAAATAAATTACAAACACATTCATTAAATTAATTTTGATAATTTACTTTCAAACTGTTACGTATAACATAGCAATACAAAACATTTAAACAGATTTCCCACCCAAAAACATTTCCTTATATACTTACAGTTCATGTTGCTTCTTCAAAAGTAATCCAATGTAAAGAAATCCGTACGAAATAATCCAAAATATCCATACAATCAAAGGAAGCCCAAAAAAAAAGAAAAAATACAAGCAAATCCATGGCGACTCCTCTCCAATGTAATCCACAAAGTACACCCTTCAAAACCCGAAAATGGTCATTTTTAAAAAATAAACGCTCCTGGAAAACGCGAAAAACAAAGTATGTGTGTAAAAATCTGAGTATATAATACTCGTCACACTACTTTAAACCTCCTCCAAAAACTAAAAAAACAACTACAACCTAAAAGTAGAAGAAAGACATACCCACCCACACAAATACACCCATACACATATAAAAATACATTTTTATCCTATGAACATAAGCATTTAGTAACATTAAAACATATAAACATCTTTCACATACCTAGTACTAAAACGCGATAAACACTAACTATCGTACACTCGAGCTAACACCTAAAACACATTTTACGATATACATTACAATCATACTAAAGCTAAATACACCACACATACACTTAAATACATTTGGTAGCTTATAAAATACAACAAAAACAAACTTACCCTCTCTAACGCGACGCTGCATCCAACCGTGAGCTGTTCCAGTACCAAATCAAACATAACTTTATGCGGTTAAAAAATAGTCCCTGTATAACTGAAAAACCTATTTATTTTCTATTTTCTTACACTTTAAAATTATTAATATAGGCTTACATTATATATTATTTCTCCTAATAATTTATTTAAATAATTATGAATAAGTATTTATTTAAAAAAATTATTTACAACATTATTTAATAAAGAATGTAAAAGAAAATATTATTTATTTGTACAATTTGTAATTAATTATAATGTTGAAATTACTTTAATCATTCACATTCTACTAAACCTTATTCTTATAAATATGTTCATGTGATAATAAGATGTATGTACAATTTAAAAATGTTTTCTCATTATTCACTTTTGTAAAAATTATTATTATTAATATTATCAATATTAATTTTATTAATTTATAAAATAAATATTATCAGTTTGTAAGCAACAAAATGTTACTATTTTGAGATCTGTAAAAAATGTATCTATCAATAATTTGTACTATAAAAAACTAAAAAATGTATGTACAACAAATATAACAATTTTTTTCAACATGTTTACTATTAAAACATATCTATTTTGTATATGATTTATATATTTTTTTAATAAATAAATTGTACACTATGTAATAATATTTGTATTAAAAATTGACATTTGCAATATATGTGATTTAACATAAAAATTGTTTCATTGTAATTTATCATATTTTTTTAATTAAAAAATGTACTTGCAATTTATTTGTATTTTTTAAAACTTTTCACTTACAAAATTAAACTACAAATAAATTTTTTTCCTCTAATTGTCATTTGTTTTTACAACTTAATAAACAGTTTGTAAATGTTTTCACTTAAACATGTGTGTGTCACCTTTTTTAATTTTCCAAATTTAATATAATGCAAATATATTTGTAATTATTTATTAATTATTTTTATGAAATAATAAAAATTGTAAGATCTTTATCAATCTACTACTAATTTAACAATAATGTAAATTACTACTATACTTAATTAATGCACAAAAAATAATAATTGTAATATTCTACCAACCGAAATGTATATCTATAAAAAAGTTGTGGCTATTCCCATTCCACCAAATATAAAGTCAGGTAATGTGCTGGACAGTAAACCCATAGAAAATACTAGTCCCGCTCCACCAAGTATAAACTCAGGGAAGGTGCTGGACATTGAACCCATATAAATTACTATTCCTACTCCGCCAAGTATAAAGTCAGGGAAGGTGCTGGACAGTAAACCCATATAAATTACTATTCCCACTCCACCAAGTATAAAGTCAGGGAAGGTACAGGACAGCAAACCCATATAAATTACTATTCCCACTCCACCAAATATAAACTCAGGGAAGGTGCTGGTCATTTAACCCATATAAATTACTATTCCCACTCCACCAAGTATAAAGTCAGGGAAGGTGCTGGACAGTAAACCCATATAAATTACTATTCCCACTCCACCAAGTATAAAGTCAGGGAAGGTGCTGGGCAGTAAACCCATATAAATTACTATTCCCACTCCACCAAGTATAAAGTCAGGGAAGGTGCTGGATAGTACACCCATATAAATTACTATTCCCACTCCACCAAGTATACAGTCAGGGAAGGTGCGGGACAGCAACCCCATAAAAAATTACTATTCCCACTCCACCAAGTATAAACTCAGGGAAGTTGCTGGACATTGAACCCATATAAATAACTATTCCCACTCCACCAAGTATAAACTCAAGGAAGGTGCTGGACATTGAACCCATATAAATTACTATTCCCACTCCACCAAGTATAAACTCAGGGAATGTGCTGGACAGTAAACCCATATAAATTACTATTTCCACTCCACCAAGTATAAAGTCAGGGAAAGTGCTGGACAGTGAACCCATATAAATTACTATTCCCACTCCACCAAGTATAAACTCAGGGAAGGGGCTGGACATTTAACCCATATAAATTACTATTCCCACTCCACCAAGTATAAAGTCAGGGAAGGTGCTGGACAGTAAACCCATATAAATTACTATTCCCACTCCACCAAGTATAACTCAGGGAAGTTGCTGGACATTGAACCCATATAAATAACTATTCCCACTCCACCAAGTATAAACTCAGGGAATGTGCTGGACAGTAAACCCATATAAATTACTATTCCCACTCCACCAAGTATAAAGTCAGGGAAAGTGCTTGGCAGTGAACCCATATAAATTACTATTCCCACTCCACCAAGTATAAAGTCAGGGAAGGTGCTGGACATTTAACCCATATAAATTACTATACCCACTCCACCAAGTATAAAGTCAGGGGAGGTGCTGGACAATAAACCCATATAAATTACTATTCCCACTCCACCAAGTATAAAGTCAGGGAAGTTGCTGGACAGTAAACCCATATAAATTACTATTCCCACTCCACCAAGTGTAAAGTCAGGGAAGGTGCAGGACAGCAAACCCATATAAATTACTATTCCCACTCCACCAAGTATAAACTCAGGGAAGGTGCAGGACAGCAAACCCATATAAATTACTATTCCCACTCCACCAAGTATAAACTCAGGGAAGTTGCTGGACATTGAACCCATATAAATAACTATTCCCACTCCACCAAGTATAAACTCAAGGAAGGTGCTGGACATTGAACCCATTTAAATTACTATTCCCACTCCACCAAGTATAAGCTCAGGGAAGGTGCTGTACAGTAAACCCATATAAATTACTATTCCCACTCCACCAGGTATAAAGTCAGAGAAGGTGCTGTACAGTAAACCCATATAAATTACTATTCCCACTCCACCAAGTATAAACTCAAGGAAGGTGCTGGACATTGAACCCATATAAATTACTATTCCCACTCCTCCAAATATAAAGTCGAAGAAAGTGCTGGACAGTAAACCCATATATATTACTATTCCCACTCCACAAAGTATAAAATCAGGGAAGGTGCTGGACAGTAAACCCATATATATTACTATTCCCACTCCACCAAGTATAAACTCAGGGATGGTGCTGGACATTGAACCCATATAAATTACTATTCCCACTCCACCAAGTATAAAGTCAGCGAAGGTGCTGGACAGTAAACCCATATAAGTTACTATTCCCACTCCACCAAGTATAAACTCAGGGAAGGTGCTGGACATTGAACCCATATAAATTACTATTCCCACTCCACCAAGTATAAAGTCAGGGAAGGTGTAGGACAGTAAACCCATATAAATTATTATTCCCTCTCCACCAAGTATAAACTCAGGGAAGGTGCTGGACATTCACCCCTTACAAATTACCATTCCCACTCCACAAAACATAAAATCATTAAACATACTGGACAATAAAACCATATAACTTAAAAATGCACATTATTTGATATATTTCATATAATAACATATTTTTATTTTGTAAATAATTTTTTTTTCAATTCTTGTGTAAATTATTTTACTTATACATTTTAAAATTAAATAAATACATTTCACATACATTTTCAATTTAATAAAAAATTATTCTCTAAAATTTAAAAATAATTAGATAAATTAATTACAAATTAATTTCTATTAAATATTCGAATTATAAATAATACTTTCGATTTTTTTAATTAATTTTGTAAAAAATTATTTCGAAATGTTCCAAAAATATTACATTTTTATCTCTTAATTATTTTATTTTAAATTTATACATTTTTAACAATACATCTATTTATTTTCTATTTTAATTTCTAATTATTTTCTAAATTTTAAAAAAGATTATCACATAAAATTAGTAATTATTATTAGATAATTTTCTAAATTTAAATAATTAATTTGAAAATAAATTTGAAATTAATTTCAAATCAATTTCAAATTTCAAACAAATATTTTTAAATTCTATTACAAATGTCATTTTAATTTTTTTAAAAACACTTCCCACCCTATTACCCTAATAACCCACAACCCGCTACTAAAACATACATTTATTGTACATTTTACAATTATTATACATTTATTTTCATTTAATTCTATATATTTTAAAACACTTCCCACCCTATTCTCCTAAAAACCCACAACCCGCTCCTAAAATTTTGTATTATTTTTAAACTACATCATTTTTTTATTATTTACATATTTTTTTACATTAAATAACAAACATAAACAAAATGTAAGTAAAAAAAAATTAAAATACTACATTTTTAACATTATACATTCCACAAATCGATATTTTAACTGTCGATATTTTCTCTTTAGGTATTCTGACAGTCTATATTTTGACATTCGATATTTCTAACATATACAACAAATCGATATTTTCTACACTCGATATAAACTACTCGATATTCTATACTTCGATATTATTAAATACACTTAAAAATCGATAATTTTAACATCGATATTACTTACCTCGATATTACTGCAATGTAGATATTCTGTAGTCGATATTCTGTCGAGTCGATATAAAAAACTGGATATTTAGACTGCACACCCTTGAAACAATCTCAGTGGAGACCATAGGCAATTATTTAAAATATATAAGTTTGTTTGATAAAACAAAACAGATAATCATCCTGAAATACTATTAAACCAGATAAGTTTTCATGCTTCATAAGATAAAGATAAAGAAAGCTCATTATTCCAAAATGTTAAAAGCATAATAATATTGTCTCCCTTAAATGTGGTCATCTTTTTATACAATATGTAAACATCATGAGGCTAAGTAGAAAGAGTTTGAATATAAATTAATAAATCTGACTGACCTTTAGAAGGTATGAGAAAATTAATCTAAAATAGAATTGCATAAAAATGTATATTTAAATAAAAGAGAAGAAGGTAAATTACATTTATCCTTTAAATCATCAAAAGAGATAAAAGCATTGTTATGATAAATATCATTTAGGCAAAAAATACCAGTCTTAATCCATGAGTGCCAAAATCTAACCTTTTTGGTAAGTTTTGTATTGGAATTATACCATAACGACATATCTTCAGTAATGGACATGGGAGATTGAAAAATTAAATCAAAATCATGTAATATTAACTTAGTGGATTTCAAAATAACCGATTTATTGAAAAATATAGATTTATTGGACATAGTGAACAAAGAAGGTAAAGGAAACGGTTTAATTAAACTCTTTTCCATAGAAAGCCATTTAGGGGGATTATTTAAATGAAAATGGTTAAACCACAAAGACTTTTTGATAGCACAAGAAAATTGGTACACCAAAACCTCCATGACCTTTAGGTAATTTAAATTTTTATAACTAATACGAGGTGCCTTATTGGTCCAAAGAAATTTAGTAAGAAGCCGGTCTATCACTTTATAAAACTTCATAGGAAATTGGGTGGGAATCATGGCTAAGGAGTAAAAAAACGTTGGTTCTTTTGTCATTTTATGGAATCCATTATTCCCCCACCAGGAAAGATGAAGTGAAAACCATTTAGATAGTTTATCTCTAATGCAACTTAAAATACACTCACAGTTTAATGATATCGCAGTTTTCTTAGAAGATGAAAACAAAATGCCTAAGTATTTACATTTTTCTCTTTGACAGATTATATCCTGCACGGGTAACATATCTGAGGTGCAATGAATATTTATAAGAAAAAATCTGCTTTATTAATGTTTAATTTGTAACCAGAAATTAAGGAATACAATGAAATAATCTCAAATAAAGAAGGTAGTGAGGAGATAGGATTACTAATAAATAAAAGTATATCATCTGCATATGCAAACGTTTTAACATTAACCTCTTTGATATTATTACCATTAACATCATTACAATTCCTAATTGAAATAAGGAAAGGTTCAATTACAAGAAGAAATAATAACGGTGAGAGAGGGCAAACCTGTCTGGTACCTCTGAAAAGAGAAAATTGGTTTGAAATTCTGCCATTAATAAACAAATGAGCTGTAGGAGTAGAATAAAGCTCAGAACTCATACGAATAAATATATCACCAAAATGAAAAGCAAATAAAGTACGAAATAACAATTGCCAATGAACTTTATCGAAGGCTTTCTCAGCATCCAATGCTAACACTCCTGCTGGTAAAGGTAAATTGGACCCTTGTTCAATAACATGCAGTAATTTTCTTGTATTATTTGCAGAATATCTATTTCTCATAAACCCTGATTGATCTAGATGGATAAAAGAATCTAAAACAGAGGTTAACATAGGTGCAAGTATTTTGGCATAGAGCTTACAATCTTGATTTAATAAGGAACTAGGACGATAATTGGAAACAAGTGAAGGGTCTTTATTAGGTTTAGGCATAACAGCAATTAATGCTTCAGTAAAAGAACCTGTGGTAATCCCTCTGGAACTAAAAAAGGTACATAAATTTAAAAAATGAGGAGTAAATTGTAATTGAAATTCCTTGTAAAATTCTGCTAGAATGCCATCTGGTCCTGGGGATTTTTTTGTTTTAGAGATTTAATGGCTAATCGCATTTCATCTTCAGTAATGGGTAGATCTAATTTAGTTTTAGTTAAAAGGGGAATCTTGGGTAGTTCACAATTATTTAAAAAAACAATCAATTATAGAAGAATCAACAAAGTTAGGTTGATTATATAAAGTAGTATAATAATTTAAAAATTCATTAACAATATCACTTTGCGATATCGCAACATTCCCATTGGGGTCATGAATCAAATTAGTTTGGGTTTTATCTTTTTTAATGCGTAGATAATTAGCTAAAAGCCGTCCAGATCTGTTAGCACTAAAACAACATTTTGCTTTAGAATTGGAGAGTTGAATACCAGCTCTTCTGCTAAGAATGGAATTAAATTCATATCTGAGTTTTTGTAATTTGATCCTATACTGAGAGTCATTCGAGGTAATACAAAGCCTGTCAAATTTTTCAATTTTCCTAATCAATTCTTTATTCTTACATAAAAAGTTTTGATTTCATGTGCCATGAGAGAGATAGAAGCACCCCTAATATAACCTTTAAAAGCGTCCCATCTATTCACCTAGGATGTAGAACCTTCTGGGTTAAATTGAAAATAATCTTGATTAGCATCTAATATTTTCGGTTTGTTTTGGTCATTAAGAACAATATCAGAATTAATTCTCCATCTGGATTGTGATTTAAAACTTGAGTTACATTGTAAAACATTGTAAAACAGAAGATATTAAAGCATGATCTGATATATCAATATTAGTGAATAATCCAGTCTCGAATGCGAGTTATGTGGATTAGAAAAAAGGGTAAATAAATTTCCGTAGGAAAATGCAATCGCCAAATATCAATTACTTTTGTAGTTTTAAAGAAAGATTTAAAAGTTAGAACAGCTTTTGGAGGTCGAAATTTAGTGAGAGAGGATCTATCTAATAAAGGATCAGAAATAAGGTTGGAATCTCCTCCAACTATAAGAGAAACATTACCTAACTTAAGTACTTCAGTAGTTAAATTAGACCAAAACATAGGATCATCAGCAGTTGGACCATAAACATTAATTAAAAACATAACAGAATCACACATTTTAAATTTAACTATGACATATCTCCCTTCTAAATCAGATGATTTACTCAAAATTTGACAATGTAGGCTTTTAGCAAAAAGACTAGCAACACCATTATTTCAACCTTTAGCAGGAGAAGAAACAATAATATCAACCCATTTTTTTTCATATAATCTAATATTTTATTTTCAATATGTGTTTCCTGAATAAAACAAATATCTGCTTGGGGCGTGGCTAAGCAAGCCACGAAGGCGGAGCGCTCTGCTGAGGCTCCGCTGCCGGGCGGCCCTAAAGTCTACACCATCGCGTCGACCTTGGCGGTAAACCACCGTTCCTGATGTCGGAACGGAAGCTGCACCCGGGGAGATTGCTGTAGTCCTGCAAACGGCGACACCTACGGATATAGCGACGTAAATAGACCCCGGACCTGGAATCCAACATGGCGGCCACCCGAACCTGACCGAGTTTGTCGCTGGATCTGCTAACCAGACCCATCAGTACAAACGGCTGACACCCACAAGTTTGAGAGGAGTGAAGCGCAGCTGTGCGTTTACCTCGCGCCCTGCATCGCGGACTGGCGCATTGCAGGGGGCTCCGGGAGACCGGGAACGGTGCCATAACGCCGGAACACTCACCCACACGACTGGCACCGGGATCGTTATCGGGGGTTACCCTGTCCACAGCACGGGAGAAGGACCCTGCGCCCGAGAGGACCAGGGGGACCCCCCCATGACTGCTCCCCCGAAGCTACCCATCACGCCAAACACAGCCTGACCCCAAGATGGCGCCCACGGTCAGGATACTCCCGCGCCCGCTGACCGGATCATCAGTGGCCTCGGAGGCGAGCTGCTCAGGGAGGTGAGCAAGACGTAGACACTTGCCGTTCATCAGCCCTGCAACCCTCCTCACCCTTGCTCAACATCACGAACCGGGGGTGCAACAGCCCACGCCTGACCTTACTATGGTGCCGGCAGGGACAGCCCCGGCAGTATAACTCGACCTCCTCTGATAGGCTACAACGCCCCCCACCCCTACGAGGGCGCGCACTAGACTCCTTGACTGCAGGCAGCACGGATTGGACCACCAGGGGACATCTGGGCACGTCTCCCCCCACGGCTTCCCAAGGATTAGCGGACCACAAACTCGGAAATCATGTAGAGCCTCCACACAGGAAAAGAGGATGACACTTTTAGTGGGGGCAGGCACCACATTGAGACCCTACCTGCTAATACGACTGGTGGTGTGACAGGACAGGCCCGCTGGGGCGTAGGCGACCCGCGAACTCATTACGCCCCCTATACTAAGTGGTCTACAAATGGGGCGGCGGCCTCGCGAGGGCACCTAGATCTTGCCCACTCCCCACTGCTTGTGCCACCAGGCGAGAGACTGCGCACCCAGAGCGGCAGCATTGGGAAACCCAGATACACGCAGCAGACATCGGTCCCAGAAACGGCGCCGGAAAATCAACCTCGCCCCAGCACGATCACCAAGGCGCCCACGACCCAGCCAGACACAACCATCTCGGACAAACTAGACCAAGTCCTGGCGGCCATTGAACTCTCTCGGGCCTCCATGGAGGAATGCCTAGGTACCTGACTACAGACATTAGCCTTATCCGCGATGACCATTGGAAGCTGGCGGACAAGGTGAGGGAAGGGGAAAAATCCCTCGCAGACATGCAGCCCGCTCTTAAGCACAACAACAAATGATCCGCACAGTTATGGGGCGACTGACTACAGTGAAGGAGCGCATTGACTCTTTGGAGGGGCGCTCCCGGTGCTGTAACATCCGCGTGATAGGCCTGCCGGAGGGCATTGAGGGGACACACCCAATCGAATATGTGGAGGCGTGGGTCAAATCCTTCACTCCGACCAAGGACTGCACCACTTTCTTCTCCATAGAGCGGGCTCACCGGGTGCCTGCTGGCAGACCTCCACCCGGCAACGCACCGCGTCCACTGCTGGCAAAATCCCTCCATTTCCAGGACCGGGATGCAGTGTTGCGAGCCGCCAGACGCGCTGTTCCACTTAAAGTGGAAAACAAACACATCATGATCTTCCCGGACTACGCGAGGGCGGTGCAAAAGCTGAGATCCTCTTTCCTTGAGGTGAAGCGCCGATTGCGGGCAAATGACATTCAATACTCCCTGTTGTATCCTGCCCGCCTCAAGGTAATCCACGCAGGTACCACACACTTCTTCTCCACCACCGTGGAGGCATGCAAGTGGGCGGACCACCACTGCACATTGGACCCTACAACGGAAGCACCACGTGGGTGCACCCAAAGGCCAGCATGTAACAGGAAACGCGCCACACAACCACCACCAACACAGAGAAACCAGAGCTGGAGAGAGTCCACTGGGCGCCATACGTTTAATTCCCCTGATCTGGAACAAATCATACAGGAACGTTGCAAGGCCCTCCAAGCAGTGACTGATTTAGGGACCCCCCCCACTTGAAGAGGACATCGAGGGGATCCCCCACCTGTTCCGGGAGCGACGACGACAGCAATGATCCCGACCCTCGGCTAACTCCATCACCTTACCCCCGGCTATTCCTCGAACTGACGACACTGTACCCTGAGGGCCTGCACCAAGAGGGCCGAGCACTACTCTGACCAGACAAGGGCCAAACAAGGGCGCCCTCCGTTTACCACCGCAAGATGAACGACTCACTACCATCTCATTCAACGATCAATGATCCTTCCAACGCCCCAGTGGACCCAGCCCCGCAGGCGCGAGCTACCACCCCCACGCATTGACTGTTCACTCTCCGGATTCATGGGAGCTCGTTTGGACGTTATGGATCTGCTGATACGTCCCAGGTATTGGGACTGTTTCCCCACCCAGTTACATGTTCTGTTTCCCCAGTTTCCTTCTACCCTACACCACATGGGGGGCACAACTTTCAGAGTCACCAGCACAACTAGGTGGGTGGAGATGTCAGCCGTAAGCGGAAACCAAAGGGTTAGACCACTATCGACACATTTGTCCTCACCACTCAGCGCCACACTACGGGGCACAAGCCGTGAACCTCAAACTGCGGACGTTAGCATCTTAACCCTGAACACGAGGGGTCTCCACACGCCACGCAAGAGATACTCCACATATGCCCATATTAAGCGCCAACAAACGCACATTGCACTCCTACAGGAGACACATATCACAGCTCCAGAAATTGACAAACTACGAACCCGGTGGCGTGGCACCATATGTGTCACGTCATACTCCGCTTTCGCACGGGATGCGTTGATTTGGATTCGTCCGGGCACTCCCTTTCTGGAGACGCGTAGAGTGGTGGACAGGGAGGGCAGGTACGCCCTGTTAGAGGGGTTACTAGACGGCCAACCTATCCTGCTGGGCAGCATATACACGCCAAATATCGAACAAGACAGGTTCTGGTACTCCCTCACTAGCGTTCTGGCCCAATTTGCGGCCATCCCGTGGATCCTGGGGGGTGACTATAACTCCATGCTCGACGCTGCTCTTGACAGATCACACCCACCCCACGCACACTCTCCAGCCCTTAAACAGACGGAACGTTTCCGCCGCTGGGTTGCTCACTGGGCGCTGGTAGACGCATGGAGAGGGCATCATCCTCAAATATGACTTTATTCATTTCACTCTATTCCCCACAATTTACGAGTCCGCTTGGATAGATTCCTATGCGCCCCGTCACTGATCCCTAAAGTCCAACACACGTATTATCTGGGCCGTTTCCTCTCTGACCACGATGCACTCATATTGCGCGTACAGTGGAAACCTCCCCATCCTCCAGTACCTTTCGTCTTCCCCGGGACTGTCTGACGGACCAGGTATTCCGACATGACCATGCGCAAAGCATCCAGGAATATTTCACTCACAATACAGGATCCACCTCCTCTAGATTAGTCGAATGGGATGCTTTTAAGATAGTGGCTCGGGGAGAATGCATTAAACAAATAGTAGGGGTACACCGCACACTAGAACGCACACTCATTGACACTGAACGCAAGCTGGCGACACTCACGAAACAGGAAGACGCCGACGCTGCCACAGTAGCCCAAGTGGCAGAGGCTAAAACACAATACTCCACTGCTCTTGCGGACTTACGCAAATACAACTTTAGGGCCTATGCCACTCGCATGCACAAAGAACGGGACATGACGGGCACACTCCTTGCGTGGTTAGCAAAGCAGGATACAGACACCAAACCCATCACTGAGATTATAACTCCCTCCGGGGATCTGGTGCGCTCCCAAATAGACATCCTTACTGCTTTCCGAAACAACTACACTGCAGTACATTGCACCCCGCTGCATCTCTGACAGGAGACGATTAGCCACTTCCTGGACCTGCGACACCTCCCTCGCATCACAGACGTGAACAAGGCCACACTAGATGCAAAAATAACAGCGACGGACATATTGGGCACGATCCGTGCGTTAGCTCGAAATAAGGCGCCAGGACTGGACGGTCTGCCTCTCGAGTAATACAGCACGTTTTCTACCCTGTTGATCCTTCGGCTGACAGAGACGTTCGCGGAAGCCTTGGAGCGTGATGAGCTCCCAAGCTTCCTGCGCGAATCGGTTATATTGACGTTTCTTAAGCCGCTACGAGACCTCCAACAATTATCAACCTACCGCCCCATAACCCTCATCTCCGCGGACTGCAAAATCTTAGGGAAACTTCTAGCAAACCGATAAGAACAAATTCTACGCCCCTTGATCCACCTGGACCAATGCGGGTTTGTCCCCGGCAGGAACACATCCCAAAACATTCAACGGTTATTTCACATCCAAGATCGGGTCAAGGACTTGTACCCCCATGCAGCCTGTATCATCCTCGACCTGGAAAAAGCTTTTGACACCCTTACATGGCCCTACCTCTTTGCTGTCTTACAACGGGCAGGGCTGGGTCCCACTTGACTGCGCTATACGCGCCTTCTGTATACCAACCTCACATCTCGGGTCAGACTCGGCCGATACATTTCATCTCCATTCCGCGTTGAGAGTGGTACTAGACAGGGCTGCCCCGTATAGCCTCTAATCTTTGCCCTAGCTGTGGAACCCCTGGCGGTCCGTTCGCGCCGGGAGGGAACTACCTGGGGCATACCCATAGCTGACACTGTCCACTGCGTGTCCCTCTACGCGGATGACCTCCTCCTGTACATCGAGACATTACAATGGCCTTGACATCCGTATGGAGGACCCTGACTGAGTTCGCAGGAGCCTCCGCGTTGCAGGTGAATTGGGATAAATCCACGGTATACCCGCTACACCACTCTCTCATGCCACGAACGATCCAGATAGGCACACAGACCCTGCCATGGAACACGAGCGCTCCCCGGTACCTCGGTGTCCGCCTTTATCATTCCCCTACCGACATGTATGAGGGCAATCACCGCAAAGTGTTAGCGGGAATCAGGGCGTCAGTAGGTTTCTGGAAGAACCTTCCTCTGGCCCCGATCGGTCAGGTGGCACTAGCCAAGATGATCATCGTTCCCCGATTATTGTACTACTTTACGAACCTACCGGTTGTCCCACCCAGGACTTTCTTGAGCAAACTCGACACACTCCTTCGGTCACAAATTTAGGGGGCCAATAGACACAGGATAGCTCTCGCCAAACTGCAACTCCCCACTACACAGGGCGATCTGGGCACCCCGGCCTTCGAGTCCTTCTTCCTAGCGGCACAACTCCAATGGCTGTCATATTGGACAGCGAGTAGGTACACCGGGGAAACACACACCGCACAGGGACCGATACCTACACCCAAACTTTGCCGTCTGTTGCTCCCAGGTACCAAACCGCGACAAACATATCCATTGCAGGTGACGGTGGCCCGCCGCTGTATGTTAGGAATCCATCGTATGGGGCCAACAACACTGTGCTACTCCCCTCGGCTGCCACTGGTCGACTGACCTAATCGAGAGACCTACTTCACACGCGCCGCGCTGCGTGCCTGGACGGACTCCGCTCCTAAAACCAGTTGATAAACGACTGTAGCCTCCCCCCGGGACAATTTTTAACACACCGACAGCTCATACACAGCTTTCGTCCGCACCATGACCTTACAGTTGGCGAGCCAGCGACACACCCAGTAGTTCACACCATCCTATACATGGGTGTTGGGCGTCACCTGGTCACCTGGCTCTATAAAGCCATAAGGGAGCTCGCACATAAACCACTGCATGACCTACGGGCCACTTGGGAGGAAAAATGCAGGTGACAATTGCATGACAGAGAATGGCTCAGAGCGTTAGAATTCCCGAAGAAAGTGTCCAAGAATGCACGCTTCAAAAACATACAATACTACATTTTGCATAGGGCATACCAGACTCCAGCGCGCCTCCAACGATTGTACCCAGATTCACTGTTCCTATGCCCCAGGTGTCATTTCCCCGATGCGCAACTCCAACACATGTTCTGGGGCTGTTCTGCCTTGCGACACTACTGGACCACCATTCTGGATGCAGTCCAAACACTCACAGGTCTTACAGAGCTCCACTCGTGGGAAGCGGTGGCTCTTGGGATCTTCCGTAGACCAAAAACACACAAAGTGCAGGTTCGCTTCGCAGCGCTATCCCTACTCTTGGCCAAGAGGAACATCGCCATGCACTGGCAAGCAGTGTCAGGACCCCCATTAGAAGCGTGGGTGGGAGCGGTGCAGAAATGGGCGAAGGCCGAGGAGGACACTCTGAGAGACGAGGAGGCGAGAGAGCAGAGGAAGCATCCCATATCAATGGAATGGTCCATGTTACTCCACCAATTCCAACAAAAGCACACACATACGCCCCGGACACTCCTCACAGCCCTCATGCAACCTTGACAACGTAATCCTCATAATAGAGCGTACGTGCGGTAGCCTCCCCCGGGGCTCTCCCCAAGTCGTCTAATGCAACGTTCTTGCGCTGAGATGCGCAGTCACCCCCTGCTGTGCCCAATGACACCCCTACTCTGATAGCCACGAGCAATATATATAGGTTTGCAATACAGAACCACACTGCTGGATTGCTTCTGACACAGCCCACAAGTCCTCCACGAGATCCACTCCTTAAGCCCCCCCCCCCTTTTCCTTTTCTTTCATATGTTTCCCCCCCACATTACCTCCCCGGTTTCTCACCCCTAGTTTCTCCCCTCAAACTCGCTTTACAGCAAGGACAAGTGGTCTGACGATTCGTGCACCCCTCCATGATACAGGCGAGGTGATAGCTACCCGACCACCTACACTTTGATTACTGGTGCGTGCATGTTATACTGTAATGTGAGCATATTTGAAAAATGTTAATAAAAATATTTTATAAAAATATATATATATATCTGCCTTACAACTACATCAATAATCTAAAATATTTATACTTTTTAATGGATGTCTCAAACCCATGACATTTATAGAGGCTATTTTAACATTATGAACATTAGCCTTAAGAAAAACAAAAGAGAGTAAAAAGAAATAAGATTTAAGAAGAGGGGAGAAAGTTGAAGAAAAATATAGAAAATCGTAGTTCCAGAACAATGTATAAGGAAAAGGAGGGAAAAGAAAAGAGACAAACAAACATAAAAAAGACAACAACAAATAAACATTAATAACAGATTTGAAACACACACACGGTTTACAAGCATGACCAATCAGTTGGAGCCAACGTGAAAAGAACATTAAAATTAGTCAAAAATACATGTTATCACAATATTCAAGTAGCAGAATCATGCGTATCCATAGAATGCTCCATAGAATGCTGTGAGTGTTGTTCCAGGAATAATTTTAAATCTTCTGGACATTGAAAGGACTTTGAAAGGTTATCTTTCCAGATTCACATTGTTGAAGGGTCAAATAGGCCATATTTAAAATCAAGACTTCTCAATTGAGGACAAAAGTCAGAAAATTCTTTGCAAATTTTACCAGTCTCTTTAGCAAAGTCTTGGTGTATGAAGATCTTATTGCCATTAACCATTAAGGATGGTATTTCTCAAGCCGCTTTTCTTATCAAGACCAAATGATGGTAACGTAGAACCTTGCGATGAGATGGAATCCTATGCGCTTTATCAATTTCAAATTTCTCCGGAAATTTAATGTTTAACAGACCAGGTATCAAATTCTCCAGATATAATCTGCAATTAGAACCTTAAACATCCTCAGGTAGATTAAAAATACGCAAATTATATTGCCTATTATGATTTTCTATGTCCAGGAGAAGAGTAGACATAGGTGAAATTTTTGCCACAAGTGGTGCAAAAGCATCAATTTTAACTTTGTTATCTTGTATTTTAATGGAGTTATCTGAAACTTTCATTGACATACTAGTAATATCTTTACGTAGGCTTTTATTCTCTGACACAATAGTATCAGTGCTGGTACGTAATGCATGAACCTCCTCAAGAATTAATGCCAATGAGGGCTCACTAGATTGCACCACTTTAGATTATACAGGAGGAGGAGAAATTTGCTGTTTCCTTTTATTATTAGGATTATGCACATTTTTATTCTCCATTGTCATACAATAAAAAAGTGTGGAGCAAATAAATACAAAGTACAGTGAAATAATGTGAATATAGAAAAAATACTGCAAGGAGAAAGCTGGTGCAGCAGCTAAAACAGACTGTGGGTGTGGTTAGGCCAACGCCAGGCCCTTTCCTGAACACTTGCTCCGGCCCCTGACAGGAACTCTGGGCAGTACCTTAAGGCAGAGATGGCAGCAGAACCAGGAGGAAGAAAAATACCTCTACCGACGTCAAAAACATTAAGGAAAGTCACCACAGCATCAGGTAAATCCTCAGAAGATTATAGGGTTAATTTCCAGTAAATTCTGACTGGAATAGCAGATTTCGTTGACGAAACAGGCCCCCTCGACACAAAGCTCACAAAACGGCAGCCATCTTGAATTCGCATGATGGCCTGTCCTTTCCGCTTCTTTTCCAAGTGTTGACACAGCTTTCCACTTTAGTTCTGGAGAACCCAGCCTGTATGTTTTAAATGCAGTATACGTTATTTGCAGCAAACTTTACGGTCAGAAATTCAATTGCCAGAGTCTCCACTCCCTCATGTAAGGATCTCATGATTTTGATCCCCACCCGCATTAGCATGTTGGCTCAATTGGGAAATTTCCATGTGCACTCACTAATGTAAATATACCAACCACAGGACAACCTTGACAATATGCCTAAAATATGTTTACCACTGAAAGAAAGACAGCTACCTCCACCTAAGTGGTTCAAAAACACAAATCCTAATAACCTACAGTATCACAACAAGGAACTACTAGCCAGGGGAACTAGGTGACTCCAATGCCTAATCTGTCAGTACAAAACCTTTGGATCTGGTTTGACATAAAACTTTCCTTACAGACCAGATGGCAACAGTTGCTAAAAATACCAACCAGCAATCTTATAATGATCAGAATAGTTTCACCCTTCTCCAATGAACATACCAATTCGAAGTGACTTCTCATGCGATTCTTTTATGTCTCAACAATAGTAATGTAGTCTACATAGGGGCATCCAAACGAGCTGAAAAAAATGAAGAGGAAAAATAAAGTGACCAGAGTATGCCTCAGTTTAAAGTAGCTGCTATCAAAAATCTACACTGGCTCTGGTGGAAAAAAGGATCAGGTTTAACCTATTTTGCTTGGTCTTCAAACCCCTGGAGGGCCCAGGCTGCAAAATACCTACAATACTTAATTTAACCCTACTTAATGAATTGGATACTCAGATCAAGAAATGCATAATTGAATGTTCAATACACACAGCTTCACACGATAATCCCCTGGTGGTTGCACAATCAGAACTCTATGTACACGCCTATGTAACTCACTGATCGTAGACCTAAGACATCCATGATCCTGACATCCTTAAGGAGAAATATGAAAAGCAGCCCCTTTAAAGAGGTATACTCCATCTGTTAGTCATCCAAAGACCAGACCTACATCAAGCTAGAAGACAAGGCTCATTTAAGGTACTGCTGTTTATCTGATGGTACTGTAAGCTCCCTTAAGATTCTCTGGAACTATCAGTTGCAATCCACCAACTAACCCCTCATGAGAAACCCTTCTGACTATGAGTATCCAAGTGTTCACAAGTGTTGATATGCCACAAGCCAGCACTTTACAAGTCAATAAAATAAAATAAAATAATTACAATAAATTGGAATTATGTTTACTGACAAACACGGCTGATTCAATTATTTTCCATTCCATTTCCAAACCTAGGGGCCGAATAGGGTGGCGGTGAATCCGCATCCTCCGGGCCGGCGGAAGCGACCGCCGGCCTGGAGGATGCGGATTCACCACCTTGTTTTGTGAAAACACCACCCGCCACATTACCATGGCGGTGGGATCAGCGGCGGACGGCAAGTCCGTCCGCCACTGATCCGCGGTGGTTGTATGCAGATATGGTGGCGGTGTCTGCAAGACACGCCAGCCACATCACAATGCAGGCGGAAACATTCTTTTCCCCGGCGGCTTTTCCGCCGTGCAAAAGCATGTGGTCTTTTGGTTTTGAGGGCCCGTTGCAAGCCCCCAGGGTGTTGGGGGGTGGGGGATGCATATGGGGGGTACCTATGGTACCCCCCTGCTTTGGCATGCACAAGGTGGCAGGCACCACGCTGTGCCTGCCACCTTGTGCATGCCAAAGGTAAACATGCATATTTTACATTGCGGCGGATGGTGCTTAAAGCAGCACCCGCCGCAATGTAAAATATACGGGATGTGACCGCCAGGGTGGCAGTCACATCCTAATTGCAACGGAGGGACCCCCGCTGCCCCTGCGGTCGGTCCCTCCACCTTGGGGGTGGCGGACAGGCGCAGGTCCGCCCGCCATCCTAATCGGGACCCAAATGTTTAACAATGCTATGTTTTAAAATCAAAGAGCAGAATAATTGCAAAGCAAATATTTTATCCTGCACAGAGGATAGTATAAGTAAACATTTATATTTGTATATTAATGTGTCACTAGCATCACAAAAAAATGGACGGACTCTCCAGAAAGAAAAATCAATTCGCAGTAAAACGTTAAAATTAAAATAAAATTGCAACACAAAAAGTTGCATATTAAAAGTTCAATACTTAAAATATATTTTTAAAGTCATATTAAAAGAAAAGTTGAAAATGTATTCTAAATAAATATGTGTTTTTTAAAATACATTATTTAATTTAAATAGAAATGTAAAATGAAGTATAAAGCATTAAGAATGTGTAATGATTAATGTTATGTTTTATATACGGTAAGGGCTATGAACATGCTAATGGTTATTCATTGGAGTAAAGAGTAAGGGCTCCATTACGATGTTGGGCGGATCGCAACCGCCATGGTGGCGGTGGCGATCCACCCGACAGAAATGCCCGCCCGCCACCCTTTTCCCCCCGCCACATTACAATGGTGGGGGGGACCGCAACGGAGGGAAACAACGCCGCCACTTTTCCGCCCCAGTCGCATTGCTGCCGGGGCGGAAAATGATTAATATGGTGGCGGTGTCTATGAGACACCGCCAGCCATATTACAATGGCAAGAGTGCAATGCCTTTCTGCGGCGGCAATGCCGCCACGGAAAGGCAGGCGGTGTTCACTCTGGGGGCCCCCTGTGGGCCCCCGGAGTGAAGGCCAAAGGGGGGTGGCACACGGGGGGTACCTGTGGTACCCCCCTGCATTTGCATATTCAAAGCGGCAGGCACCGCGCGGTGCCTGCCGCTTTGATTATGTAAATGATGCAAAGCATTTTTAGTATTGTGGCGGGCGGAGCAGAGAGCTCCGCCCGCCACAATACTATAAATACAGGATGTGCCCGCCACTGTGGCGGGCACATCCTTATGGTGCGTGCGGGACCCCCGCCCTTAGGGCGGGCGGTCCCGATTTCCGATAGGATGGTGGGCGGGCAAAGCCTGCCCGCCATCCTAATGGGGCCCTTAATGTTAAGGGTCAGTGTTTGGATTGGGATAAGGAAAAGGGACAGAAAGAGAATAAGTGATTGATTTACTGGAAGAATTCATTATATGGTAAACGTGAGATTAGGGTATGGTGTAAGGGTGAGGTGTAGGGTTAGAACTCTGATCTCATAATACCAAATTAAGGGTGAAATGAGAACTCAAAATACCGAAATGAGGGTGAAAAAATCTTCAAAGAAAACCTTAGTATTTTCTATCTTTTTACTGATAATCAATTTTAGAACTAAATTAAATTCTAACGATTATATAATCAAACCATAAACCCATATTGTTGAGACCGATCATGTATTAGACCCTTTATCACCTTGCAACCTTGCAATCCTGGGATCCCTACTGTCAAATATACAGCAGTTTCTGTTTCCTAAGTATGCCAAAATCTAGCCTATCAGAGTTTAAACTTTGCCTTATTACCCTAGTTCTTCGCAATACACAAATAAGCCTTCGTAATTGCAATCCAAGACCTCCCACCCTTTCAGGGATGTCTGTTCTTGTCAATATGACTGCCAATCCTCTTTGCACTAATTCAAATTAAGTGAGAGACCTCAGTTGCTCTGTTACCTTCTCCCAAAATCCAGATAATGCAGTCAAATTAGCAAATATGTGAATATGCCTGAATCCCCCCATGTAATACCTGTCGGATTTAGAATTCTCCTTTAATTTTCATTTAAACACATTCAATTGAGTTTCTATAATCTGTTAATAACTTTATAATGTTGCAACTTTAAGTTAGCTGGTCTGAGGGTCTTGTGTGCAGGTGCATAGAATATAGCATTGCTTCTCTGGAAAATACAGTGCTCATATCCAGAGACCATATACCCTTAGGGCATATTTAAAAAAAAATGCATGAGCGTGGTGTTGCACCACAATTAGAAATGCCGCGCTCCAACATTTTTGTAAACGCAGGGGTGCACCATATTTATAAAAATATACATAGCACTGACGCAAAGAAAGTTGCCTAGCTCTTGCACCATGTTGCAAGGGTTCCTGGGCTGCAGGGGCGATTGTTTATATGCAGGAAGGGGCACATAAACAACCCATAATGGCGGTTTGCTCTTTAGAAAGAGCAAAATATGAGGGGAAATTAACAACCTCTCCCCTTATCGCCATCCTAAAACCTTAGTTTTTGGTGCTGCCCCAGCCTTGTAAATCTGGGGCAGTGCCAAAAAGCAATGGGTCTTGCGAGGGAAGGCTCACTGCAACACTTTACCCGCCCCTTTGCCGCAGCGGACTGCAGCAGCAAGAGTCATATTTACAAGGTGGTGTTAAGCCACATCAAGTGGCTTAGCGCCACCTCATAAATATGTGAAATGGCGCAACGCCACCGGAGCGTCAGTAAAAGTGACGCTCATGTGGCGTTAGGGGCTTATAAATATGCCCCATAGTTGGTCGGCGAAATCTCAGATGTGAAGGTGTTTAAAAACCAAGTGCTTGATGAATCATAGCACTACTGCCATTCACGAAATTATCATACTGCCCATTCTTTATCTAGACAACCCATTGTATCATTCCCCGAGTTAACCCAAATAAAATATGATCTTTAAAGATTTTTAGGAGCAGAGGGATATATCGAGATATTGGACTGGCTTTAAACATCAGACACCACTTTTTCCAAATTGCAAGAGAGGAAAGAATAGTCTTGGATTCAACTATTTTGTAGTAGTTAGAATAATCTGTATTATAAAGGGAACAGCTGATGGCTACATCCCCGATACAGATGTGAAAAATGATGGGCACATTATTACTAAGGAAAGTAGTCATTGGCAACACCAGCCATTTGCCTTCACATGTCCCAAAAGTGAA
>NW_028254686.1:32500-96743 GCF_964263255.1 Lissotriton vulgaris | reverse complement strand
CGTAGGCAGACTCGTCTACACATGCATGCTGGGATGTGTAGTTTTCCAAGTCCCATTATCAACCTAGTACTGAAAAGCCTAGAGTGCAAAACAAGCAGTGACAAAACCAATAGGTCTGGCGTGGAATGCCGACCTTTTAGCTTTTCACTGCTTGTGGTGTTTTGTCAGTTTTTTTTTACTAAAAACAAATACATTTTGAAAGAGAAGCTGTTGAGCTCCTCAGAATAAAAAAAAACAATCGCCAAAACCAAAACTCTACTTTTAGTCCCAAAAAGCATCATGACGGGGCATTCTGTCTCTTTTACAAGGGCCCCAGAGCCAGCACCACAGACGGGCCCCAGAGCCAGCACCACAGGCAGGGGCCCCAGAGCCAGCACCACAGGCAGGGCCCCAGAGCCAGCACCACAGACGGGCCCCAGAGCCAGCACCACAGACGGGCCCCAGAGCCAGCACCACAGGCAGGGGCCCCAGAGCCAGCACCACAGGCAGGGCCCCAGAGCCAGCACCACAGACGGGCCCCAGAGCCAGCACCACAGGCAGGGGCCCCAGAGCCAGCACCACAGACGGGCCCCAGAGCCAGCACCACAGGCAGGGGCCCCAGAGCCAGCACCACAGACGGGCCCCAGAGCCAGCACCACAGGCAGGGGCCCCAGAGCCAGCACCACAGGCAGGGGCCCCAGAGCCAGCACCACAGGCAGGGGCCCCAGAGCCAGCACCACAGGCAGGGGCCCCAGAGCCAGCACCACAGGCAGGGGCCCAGAGCCAGCACCACAGGCAGGGGCCCCAGAGCCAGCACCACAGGCAGGGGCCCCAGAGCCAGCACCACAGGCAGGGGCCCCAGAGCCAGCACCACAGGGGCCCCAGAGCCAGCACCACAGGCAGGGGCCCCAGAGCCAACACCACAGGCAGGGGCCCCAGAGCCAGCACCACAGGCAGGGGCCCCAGTGCCAACACCACAGGCAGGGGCCCCAGTGCCAGCACCACAGGCAGGGGCCCCAGAGCCAGCACCCTGCGAGGCATGAGCAGCACCACAGGCAGGGCCCCAGAGCCAGCACCACAGGGGCCCCAGAGCCAGCACCACAGACGGGCCCCAGAGCCAGCACCACAGGCAGGGGCCCCAGAGCCAGCACCACAGGCAGGGGCCCCAGAGCCAGCACCACAGGCAGGGGCCCCTGTGCCAGCACCACAGGCAGGGGCCCCAGAGCCAGCACCACAGGCAGGGGCCCCAGAGCCAGCACCACAGGGGCCCCAGAGCCAGCACCACAGGCAGGGGCCCCAGAGCCAACACCACAGGCAGGGGCCCCAGAGCCAGCACCACAGGCAGGGGCCCCAGTGCCAACACCACAGGCAGGGGCCCCAGTGCCAGCACCACAGGCAGGGGCCCCAGAGCCAGCACCCTGCGAGGCATGAGCAGCACCACAGGCAGGGCCCCAGAGCCAGCACCACAGGGGCCCCAGAGCCAGCACCACAGACGGGCCCCAGAGCCAGCACCACAGGGGCCCAGAGCCAGCACCACAGACGGGCCCCAGAGCCAGCACCACAGGCAGGGGCCCCAGAGCCAGCACCACAGGCAGGGGCCCCAGAGCCAGCACCACAGGCAGGGGCCCCAGAGCCAGCACCACAGGCAGGGGCCCCAGAGCCAGCACCACAGGCAGGGGCCCCAGAGCCAGCACCACAGGCAGGGGCCCCTGTGCCAGCACCACAGGCAGGGGCCCCAGAGCCAGCACCACAGGCAGGGGCCCCAGAGCCAGCACCACAGGGGCCCCAGAGCCAGCACCACAGGCAGGGGCCCCAGAGCCAGCACCACAGGCAGGGGCCCCAGAGCCAGCACCACAGGCAGGGGCCCCAGAGCCAGCACCACAGGCAGGGGCCCCAGAGCCAGCACCACAGGCAGGGGCCCCTGTGCCAGCACCACAGGCAGGGGCCCCAGAGCCAGCACCACAGGCAGGGGCCCCAGAGCCAGCACCACAGGGGCCCCAGAGCCAGCACCACAGGCAGGGGCCCCAGAGCCAGCACCACAGGCAGGGGCCCCAGAGCCAGCACCACAGGCAGGGGCCCCAGAGCCAGCACCACAGGCAGGGGGCCCAGAGCCAGCACCACAGGCAGGGGCCCCAGAGCCAGCACCACAGGGGCCCCAGAGCCAGCACCACAGGCAGGGGCCCCAGAGCCAGCACCACAGGCAGGGGCCCCAGAGCCAGCACCACAGGCAAGGGCCCCAGAGCCAGCACCACAGGCAAGGGCCCCAGAGCCAGCACCACAGGCAGGGGCCCCAGAGCCAGCACCACAGGCAGGGACCCCAGAGTCAGCACCACAGGCAGGGGCCCCAGAGCCAGCACCACAGGCAGGGGCCCCAGAGCCAGCACCACAGGCAAGGGCCCCAGAGCCAGCACCACAGACGGGCCCCAGAGCCAGCACCACAGGCAGGGGCCCCAGAGCCAGCACCACAGGCAGGGACCCCAGAGTCAGCACCACAGGCAGGGGCCCCAGAGCCAGCACCACAGGCAAGGGCCCCAGAGCCAGCACCACAGGCAAGGGCCCCAGAGCCAGCACCACAGGCAGGGGCCCCAGAGCCAGCACCACAGGCAGGGACCCCAGAGTCAGCACCACAGGCAGGGGCCCCAGAGTCAGCACCACAGGCAGGGGCCCCAGAGCCAGCACCACAGGCAGGGGCCCCAGAGCCAGCACCACAGGCAGGGACCCCAGAGTCAGCACGACAGGCAGGGGCCCCAGAGCCAGCACCACAGGCAGGGGCCCCAGAGCCAACACCACAGGCAGGGGCCCCTGAGCCAGCACCGCAGGCAGGGGCCCCAGAGCCAGCACCACAGGCAGGGGCCCCAGAGCCAGCACCACAGGCAGGGACCCCAGAGTCAGCACCACAGGCAGGGGCCCCAGAGCCAGCACCACAGGGGCCCCAGAGCCAGCACCACAGGCAGGGGCCCCAGAGCCAGCACCACAGGCAGGGGCCCCAGAGCCAGCACCACAGGGGCCCCAGAGCCAGCACCACAGGCAGGGGCCCCAGAGCCAGCACCACAGGCAGGGGCCCCAGAGCCAGCACCACAGGCAGGGGCCCCAGAGCCAGCACCACAGGCAGGGGCCCCAGAGCCAGCACCACAGGCAGGGGCCCCAGAGCCAGCACCACAGGCAGAGGCCCCAGAGTCAGCACCACAGGGGCCCCAGAGCCAGCACCACAGGCAGGGGCCCCAGAGCCAGCACCACAGGCAGGGGCCCCAGAGCCAGCACCACAGGCAGGGGCCCCAGAGCCAGCACCACAGGCAGAGGCCCCAGAGTCAGCACCACAGGGGCCCCAGAGCCAGCACCACAGGCAGGGGCCCCAGAGCCAGCACCACAGGCAGGGACCCCAGAGTCAGCACCACAGGCAGGGGCCCCAGAGTCAGCACCACAGGCAGGGGCCCCAGAGCCAGCACCACAGGCAGGGGCCCCAGAGCCAGCACCACAGGCAGGGACCCCAGAGTCAGCACGACAGGCAGGGGCCCCAGAGCCAGCACCACAGGCAGGGGCCCCAGAGCCAACACCACAGGCAGGGGCCCCTGAGCCAGCACCGCAGGCAGGGGCCCCAGAGCCAGCACCACAGGCAGGGGCCCCAGAGCCAGCACCACAGGCAGGGACCCCAGAGTCAGCACCACAGGCAGGGGCCCCAGAGCCAGCACCACAGGGGCCCCAGAGCCAGCACCACAGGCAGGGGCCCCAGAGCCAGCACCACAGGGGCCCCAGAGCCAGCACCACAGGCAGGGGCCCCAGAGCCAGCACCACAGGCAGGGCCCCGAAGCCAGCACCACAGGGGCCCCAGAGCCAGCACCACAGGCAGGGCCCCAGAGCCAGCACCACAGGGGCCCCAGAGCCAGCACCACAGGCAGGGGCCCCAGAGTCAGCACCACAGGCAGGGGCCCCAGAGCCAGCACCACAGGCAGCACCACAGGGGCCCCAGAGCCAGCACCACAGGCAGGGCCCCAGAGCCAGCACCACAGGGGCCCCAGAGCCAGCACCACAGGCAGGGGCCCCAGAGTCAGCACCACAGGCAGGGGCCCCAGAGCCAGCACCACAGGCAGGGGCCCCAGAGCCAGCACCACAGGCAGGGACCCCAGAGTCAGCACCACAGGCAGGGGCCCCAGAGCCAGCACCACAGGCAGGGGCCCCAGAGTCAGCACCACAGGCAGGGGCCCCAGAGCCAGCACCACAGGCAGGGGCCCCAGAGCCAGCACCACAGGGGCCCCAGAGCCAGCACCACAGGGGCCCCAGAGCCAGCACCACAGGCAGGGGCCCCAGAGCCAGTACCACAGGCAGGGGCCCCAGAGCCAGCACCACAGGCAGGGGCCCCAGAGCCAGCACCACAGGCAGGGGCCCCAGAGCCAGCACCACAGGCAGGGGCCCCAGAGCCAGTACCACAGGCAGGGGCCCCAGAGCCAGCACCACAGGCAGGTGCCCCAGAGCCAGCACCACAGGGGCCCCAGAGCCAGCACCACAGACAGGGGCCCCAGAGCCAGCACCACAGGCAGGGCCCCAGAGCCAGCACCACAGGCAGGGGCCCCAGAGCCAGCACCACAGGCAGGCGCCCCAGAGCCAGCACCACAGGGGCCCCAGAGCCAGCACCACAGGCAGGGGCCCCAGAGCCAGCACCACAGGCAGGGGCCCCAGAGCCAGCACCACAGGCAGGGGCCCCAGAGCCAGCACCACAGGCAGAGGCCCCAGAGCCAGCACCACAGGCAGGGGCCCCAGAGCCAGCACCACAGGGGCCCCAGAGCCAGCACCACAGGCAGGGGCCCCAGAGCCAGCACCACAGGGGCCCCAGAGCCAGCACCACAGGCAGGGGCCCCAGACCCAGCACCACAGGCAGGGGCCCCAGAGCCAGCACCACAGGCAGGGGCCCCAGAGCCAGCACCACAGGCAGGGGCCCCAGAGCCAGCACCACAGGCAGGGGCCCCAGAGCCAGTACCACAGGCAGGGGCCCCAGAGCCAGCACCACAGGCAGGTGCCCCAGAGCCAGCACCACAGGGGCCCCAGAGCCAGCACCACAGACAGGGGCCCCAGAGCCAGCACCACAGGCAGGGCCCCAGAGCCAGCACCACAGGCAGGGGCCCCAGAGCCAGCACCACAGGCAGGCGCCCCAGAGCCAGCACCACAGGGGCCCCAGAGCCAGCACCACAGGCAGGGGCCCCAGAGCCAGCACCACAGGCAGGGGCCCCAGAGCCAGCACCACAGGCAGGGGCCCCAGAGCCAGCACCACAGGCAGAGGCCCCAGAGCCAGCACCACAGGCAGGGGCCCCAGAGCCAGCACCACAGGGGCCCCAGAGCCAGCACCACAGGCAGGGGCCCCAGAGCCAGCACCACAGGGGCCCCAGACCCAGCACCACAGGCAGGGGCCCCAGACCCAGCACCACAGGCAGGGGCCCCAGAGCCAGCACCACAGGCAGGGGCCCCAGAGCCAGCACCACAGGCAGGGCCCCAGAGCCAGCACCACAGGCAGGGGCCCCAGAGCCAGCACCACAGGGGCCCCAGAGCCAGCACCACAGGCAGGGGCCCCAGAGCCAGCACCACAGGGGCCCCAGAGCCAGCACCACAGGCAGGGGCCCCAGAGCCAGCACCACAGGCAGGGGCCCCAGAGCCAGCACCACAGGCAGGGGGCCCCAGAGCCAGCACCACAGGCAGGGCCCCAGAGCCAGCACCACAGGCAGGGGCCCCAGAGCCAGCACCACAGGGGCCCCAGAGCCAGCACCACAGGCAGGGGCCCCAGAGCCAGCACCACAGGGGCCCCGGAGCCAGCACCACAGGCAGGGGCCCCAGAGCCAGCACCACAGGCAGGGGCCCCAGAGCCAGCACCACAGACAGGGGCCCCAGAGCCAGCACCACAGGCAAGGGCCCCAGAGCCAGCACCACAGACAGGGGCCCCAGAGCCAGCACCACAGGGGCCCCAGAGCCAGCACCACAGGGGCTGGGGCCCCAGAGCCAGCACCACAGGCAGGGGCCCCAGAGCCAGCACCACAGGGGCCAGCACCACAGGCAGGGGCCCCAGAGCCAGCACCGCAGGCAGGGGCCCCAGAGCCAGCACCACAGGCAGGGGCCCCAGAGCCAGCACCACAGGCAGAGGCCCCAGAGCCAGCACCACAGGCAGGGGCCCCAGAGCCAGCACCACAGGCAGGGGCCCCAGAGCCAGCACCACAGGCAGGGGCCCCTGTGCCAGCACCACAGGCAGGGGCCCCAGAGCCAGCACCACAGGCAGGGGCCCCAGAGCCAGCACCACAGGGGCCCCAGAGCCAGCACCACAGGCAGGGGCCCCAGAGCCAGCACCACAGGCAGGGGCCCCAGAGCCAGCACCACAGGGGCTGGGGCCCCAGAGCCAGCACCACAGGCAGGGGCCCCAGAGCCAGCACCACAGGGGCCAGCACCACAGGCAGGGGCCCCAGAGCCAGCACCGCAGGCAGGGGCCCCAGAGCCAGCACCACAGGCAGGGGCCCCTGTGCCAGCACCATAGGCAGGGGCCCCAGAGCCAGCACCACAGGCAGGGGCCCCAGAGCCAGCACCACAGGCAGGGGCCCCAGAGCCAGCACCACAGGCAGGGGCCCCAGAGCCAGCACCGCAGGCAGGGGCCCCAGAGCCAGCACCGCAGGCAGGGGCCCCAGAGCCAGCACCGCAGGCAGGGGCCCCAGAGCCAGCACCACAGGGGCCCCGGAGCCAGCACCACAGGCAGGGGCCCCAGAGCCAGCACCACAGGCAGGGGCCCCAGAGCCAGCACCACAGACAGGGGCCCCAGAGCCAGCACCACAGGGGCCCCAGAGCCAGCACCACAGGCAGGGGCCCCAGAGCCAGCACCACAGGGGCCCCAGAGCCAGCACCACAGGCAGGGGCCCCAGAGCCAGCACCACAGGCAGGGGCCCCAGAGCCAGCACCACAGGCAGGGGCCCCAGAGCCAGCACCACAGGCAGAGGCCCCAGAGCCAGCACCACAGGCAGGGGCCCCAGAGCCAGCACCACAGGCAGGGGCCCCAGAGCCAGCACCACAGGCAGGGGCCCCAGAGCCAGCACCACAGGCAGGGGCCCCAGAGCCAGCCCCACAGGCAGGGGCCCCAGAGCCAGCACCACAGGCAGGGGCCCCAGAGCCAGCACCACAGGCAGGGGCCCCAGAGCCAGCACCACAGGCAGGGGCCCCAGAGCCAGCACCACAGGGGCTGGGGCCCCAGAGCCAGCACCACAGGCAGGGGCCCCAGAGCCAGCACCACAGGGGCCAGCACCACAGGCAGGGGCCCCAGAGCCAGCACCGCAGGCAGGGGCCCCAGAGCCAGCACCGCAGGCAGGGGCCCCAGAGCCAGCACCACAGGCAGAGGCCCCAGAGCCAGCACCACAGGCAGGGGCCCCAGAGCCAGCACCACAGGCAGGGGCCCCAGAGCCAGCACCACAGGCAGGGGCCCCTGTGCCAGCACCACAGGCAGGGGCCCCAGAGCCAGCACCACAGGCAGGGGCCCCAGAGCCAGCACCACAGGGGCCCCAGAGCCAGCACCACAGGCAGGGGCCCCAGAGCCAGCACCACAGGCAGGGGCCCCAGAGCCAGCACCACAGGCAGGGGCCCCAGAGCCAGCACCACAGGCAGGGGCCCCAGAGCCAGCACCACAGGCAGGGGCCCCAGAGCCAGCACCACAGGCAGGGGCCCCAGAGCCAGCACCACAGGCAGGGGCCCCTGTGCCAGCACCACAGGCAGGGGCCCCAGAGCCAGCACCACAGGCAGGGGCCCCAGAGCCAGCACCACAGGGGCCCCAGAGCCAGCACCACAGGCAGGGGCCCCAGAGCCAGCACCACAGGCAGGGGCCCCAGAGCCAGCACCACAGGCAGGGGCCCCAGAGCCAGCACCACAGGCAGGGGCCCCAGAGCCAGCACCACAGGCAGGGGCCCCTGTGCCAGCACCACAGGCAGGGGCCCCAGAGCCAGCACCACAGGCAGGGGCCCCAGAGCCAGCACCACAGGGGCCCCAGAGCCAGCACCACAGGCAGGGGCCCCAGAGCCAGCACCACAGGCAGGGGCCCCAGAGCCAGCACCACAGGCAGGGGCCCCAGAGCCAGCACCACAGGCAGGGGGCCCAGAGCCAGCACCACAGGCAGGGGCCCCAGAGCCAGCACCACAGGGGCCCCAGAGCCAGCACCACAGGCAGGGGCCCCAGAGCCAGCACCACAGGCAGAGGCCCCAGAGCCAGCACCACAGGCAGGGGCCCCAGAGCCAGCACCACAGGCAGGGACCCCAGAGTCAGCACCACAGGCAGGGGCCCCAGAGCCAGTACCACAGGCAGGGGCCCCAGAGCCAGCACCACAGGCAGGGGCCCCAGAGCCAGCACCACAGGCAGGGGCCCCAGAGCCAGCACCACAGGCAGGTGCCCCAGAGCCATCAGCACAGGGGCCCCAGAGCCAGCACCACAGACAGGGGCCCCAGAGCCAGCACCACAGGCAGGGCCCCAGAGCCAGCACCACAGGCAGGGGCCCCAGAGCCAGCACCACAGGCAGGCGCCCCAGAGCCAGCACCACAGGGGCCCCAGAGCCAGCACCACAGGCAGGGGCCCCAGAGCCAGCACCACAGGCAGGGGCCCCAGAGCCAGCACCACAGGCAGGGACCCCAGAGTCAGCACCACAGGCAGGGGCCCCAGAGCCAGCACCACAGGCAGGGGCCCCAGAGCCAGCACCACAGGCAGGGGCCCCAGAGCCAGCACCACAGGCAGGGACCCCAGAGTCAGCACCACAGGCAGGGGCCCCAGAGCCAGCACCACAGGCAGGGGCCCCAGAGCCAGCACCACAGGCAGGGACCCCAGAGTCAGCACCACAGGCAGGGGCCCCAGAGCCAGCACCACAGGCAGGGGCCCCAGAGCCAACACCACAGGCAGGGGCCCCTGAGCCAGCACCACAGGCAGGGGCCCCAGAGCCAGCACCCTGCGAGGCACGAGCTGCACACGCTGCCCTGCATACATTCATGCAAGGAAAGAGGCGCCTTTTCTTGTCAGTTTGAGTTGTATCGACTGTCCCCGGTTGCACTGCGCCCCCTTCCAAGGGCCCCACCGGGGACCTGGCGACGGCCGAGGCCTGTGCTGTGCAGAGAGCCGCCGCGCGCTGCTCGAGAGGCCCCTCTGCGGCCCCCACTCCTGTCTGGGCCTAGTCCCAGGACCCTCTCTTGCAAGGAGGTGGAGGGTGCGCTGAGCTGATGGGGGAGGGGTGGGGGGGCACATGAGGGGGGGGGGGGGATAGGGGAGGTGAACCCTCGCTCCGGGGGGCATGAGGGCGCTCAGCTGTCTGGGGCCTGCTGCTGCGCCAGACTCAGAAACAAGAAGCCACGTGCCCGGAACAAACACGCTTTGGTACAAAATGTGTAAGGGACGGGCTGTGTTATTTATTTATTTATTTATGCAATTTTATATAGCGCGGACTTTACCCGAAGGTGTCAGAGCGCTTCACAATAGGAACAGAAAAGATACAAACTGAGAACGTTACACGAGCAACAGATTGCAGAGGCATTCGTTATGTTACATACGGTAAAGTGATCATTGTGAGCAACCAAGAATACATGAGGTAGTAAAAATTGTGAGAAACCAAAAATACATGAGGTAGACAAGGTAATTGTGACACTTGTGAGCAAACAAAATACATGAGGTAGTAAAAATGTGGGCTACCAAAAATACATGAGGTAGTAAAAAGTGCACAGGAGGAAAAAGTGACAAGTGTGCAGGCTACAAGAGAAAATAGAGTATAATTTGTGGTATAATACTGCAATATATGTTACACACTCAGGCACAAGAACAAACGATTACGTAGGCAAAAGTGGCACTTGTTCAAGTATCAAAGGTAAAAAACCTGTGAGAGGAAGCAAACCGTGTGTTACAGGGGCAAAGTGGTGAATGCAAGTTGCAAGAGGGTACCAAACACGAGTACATGGATAATACTGCAATAAAAGGCAAACACTCTAACCGCCAGAACACACTGGGAAGGCACTTCCATGGACATGAGAAGTAGAAATTATCAGTAGTGGGAGGTCTTCCTTCATAAAAAGAGAGGGCGTGAGTTACTTTTGGAGGTGTCTCTGGAGGAGGAGAGCTTTGAGGTCCCTTTTAAAGGCCTGGGAGGAGGCGGTGGTCCGGAGCTGAGGCTGAAATGAGTTCCAGATTCTCACTGCGTTGCCTGAAAAGGATTGGGCCATCGTTCTTTCCTTCTTGAAAGTGGGAGGTTCAAGCAGTAGATTCTCCGCATTGCGTGAAGGTCTAGAACCTCCAGAGAGTTTCAGTTTATTCGCCAGGTAGCGAGGAGAGGAGGAGTGCAAGGCTTTGTGGGTGATACAAGCGGTCTTGTAGATAGCTCTAGCCTCAAAGGGAAGCCAGCGGAGGGTAGATAACATCGGTGTGATGTGATCGCTTCTTTTGGCCCCATAAATGAAACGAGTTGCTGAATGGAAAACAGACTTAAGTGGGGACACGTGGGATTTGGGGAGGCCAGTAAGAAGAGAATTGCAGTAGTCGAGTCTGGAGAGGACCAGCGCTTGCACCAGGGTTATAAGGTCCCGCTCCGCGAAGAAGCGACGGATTCCCCAAAGAAGGCGCAGTTGGTATCGAGCTGATTTCGCAATGGAATTGATGTGGGGAATTAGATTAAGTTTTTTGTCTAGTATGACACCAAGGGATTTTGCGCTGTCGACAATGATGGGTTTATTGTTTAGTAGATTCATCTGATCCATCCATGATTGAACCGGGGGAGGAGAGAGTGAGGAGGAGAAGAGGAGGAATTCAGTTTTGGAGGGATTCAGAATCAGTTGATGAGTTGACATCCAGTTTTGAATGGAGTCGAGAGTGGAGCTTAGGATGGAAAGATCGTGAGTAGAGGCAATCTTGAGGTAGAGTTGAGTGTCGTCAGCATAAAGATGAAAGTGAATCCCGGATTTACTTAGGAGATTTCCCAGTGGTTCTAAATAGAGATTGAACAGTGTGGGAGCAAGTATCGAGCCTTGGGGAACACCTTGACCTACCGCCACAGGAGGTGAAAGACTGTTCGCTATTTTGATCATTTGGGATCTGCCAGAAAGGAAGGATGCAAACCATTTAAGCACAGTGCCCTCCATGCCCATTCTCTGTTGAAGAATATTGAGGAGGGTACTGTGATTGACAGTGTCAAAGGCTGCGGAAAGGTCAAGGAGAATTAGCAGACAGGACCCCCCTGAATCGAGTATCCTCAACGCGTCATCAACCACTTGCAGTAGGGCTGTTTCAGTGCTGCAGTTTTGGATGAAGCCGGACTGACAGTGGTCTAGAAGGTCATTGTCCTTGATATGTCGAGAGAGTTGTTTTGCTACACATCTTTCTGTGATCTTCGCCAGAAAGGGAAGGTTAGTGATGGGGCGGAAGTTGTTGAGGTCATTCGCATCAGCAGTGGGTTTTTTCAGAAGAGGGGTGACCTGCCCAGTTTTGAAGGAGGCAGGAAGGGAGCCTTGCCAGAGGGAGAGGTTGATCAGAGTGGTCCAATAGGAGAGGGAATGGGTATAGAAGTCAATGGCAATGGCACTGGGGATAGGGTCAAGAGAATGGTTGGATGGCTTCGTTTCTCGTATGCACTTGAGAAGGGCATCTTCAGATATAGGGTCAAAGCTCTGCCAAATGGCTAAGGATTTGCGCTCCTCTGGAGGGGTAGGATGAGCAACCTGAGCCACGAGTGATTTCACTTTTTCATCAAAGAAAATAGCAAAATCCGCTGCTCTCTTTGTAGAATCATCCACCTTGGAGGTTGGGGGAGAGCCGTTAGGCATTTTGATGTATGTGCTGCTGACCTTTAACCTCTCCTCTGCTCAGCTAATGAGCCCTGAGCCCGGACAGCTTCAGAGAGCGGGGCATGGAGGACAGACAGACAGACAGCCCGAGCCATGGGCGGGAAAAGGAACACGATTAAAGCCGCGGCGCTGCTTCCACAACCAACAACATCTTAGCTTTGGCGTCCAATGTATGTTCCGGTCAATGTGCTAGAGCGCGCAGTTTTCCCCAGGTCACCCGGGATACCAATTCTCTAACACGCACTGGGCCCTCGGCGTGAAGAACACATTAATTTCGTTTGGGTGAAAACTGGGTGAGGATTTCTCCTCCTGCACGCTGCCAGGAGTAATCAAGTTTGGATTTACCTCTGCTTACCATGCACCCGACTTACCACGGGCGCAATTCCTTGACGGACCTGGAGCTGTTAAGAAAAAGTAGACAGGCCTAACATCCAATACACCTTAAAATCCTTAAAATACTTTTCCACAGTTTTGTAAAATGACCACAGACACCTGATTAAGTTCAAGTTTTTATATAAGATTTCAAAGTGAAGAAGCCAAAATAATAAGCGATACACAGAGTAATATATCAAACATCAAAATCAATACCAAAAGGTAACTTTGCACAAAATTTATGACCATTTAGAATATATGGGAAACTACAGGGAGAAGTTTTAGCACGTACTATTCACTGCAACGTTATACTAGAACATAGGAATGAGATGGGACTTAGAACATGTACTTAACCTAAGTGTTCAGAATATTCTTGCTAAGCTCACTGCAAACCACTAAAGGAAAGGGGAAAACGGGAACATGCTATGGTTTATAAAATCAATGAAGTTCTAAAGGAGAGGGGGAGAGAAGGAACCAACTAAAATTCAGGCACATATAAGTTCAATGGCCATAAGGCAATAACTCAGGTAAGAATGCTTTAACAGATCAGAGAGAGAGAGAGAGAGAGAGAAAAAGAGATACGCAAACCCACAATCTATATTTACCTAATTCAGATTGAAGACCAACCCTGGCCACGGGTCAGTTGGGAAGGCGGGGACAGGGACCCTCAGAAAAGGAATGCCAGACTGTGAGCAGGTACAGCTCACGGAGAATAAGGACAGGATACCCCTCAGGTTCGGATCAAGGACTGGGCCTCCCAGGGTACGACCAACACCCACAGCTTCGGACAGCAACGCCTGCGTTACCCCCTCCTGCAAGTAATCCGCCAGAAACCCTGATTGGATTTTCGAATTCCCCAGCAAAGTGCTTCGCCAGCACCTAGGATTTTCCACCCCTTAGGAGATTGTGGAAAGTATGGACAAAGTGCTCCGCAGCACTTTCAGAATGAGCACCTATTGAGATCGTAGGGTCAGTGACAGGTCTGCTACTCGGACAAGTCGGACAATTTTCCTAAGCTAAACTAGGGTAGTTATACAGTTTGGGGACCCTTAGACCACCCATAAATGTTGCAAGTGACAGTTTCCCACATTGTGATTGGTCAGGAGAGGTGGCGCGGTCTTTACCACCTCCTAGAATTCAGTTTCACATGATTAAATATGCAATTTTGAATACCCGCCCCTCAGGTTCACGTTCCCATGCATAGAATACAGTAGTACAGGACAGTTTTCAATAGGTAGCAACAATATTGCTTCTTTCAAGGTGAGACTCCGTATTCCCAGCGGTGTTCCCAGGCGCATTGTGCTTCAGGAGCCAGCTGGCTAGGTTTAGCTTCTGCGCAGTTGGAACTTTCTCTGGTCAGGTGACGGTGCCCAGCAGAGCCTCAAGCATGGCTCCGCTCATGAATACCCAGCCCACAAAGACGCGGCACATGAAAAGTAAGCGAAGACAAATTAGAATCATACATAAAAATGATCGCACTGTATACCAAGCTAAAACTTAACCAACCCTTACTTTATAATGACTATAGCGTTAAAGATTAATGCGAAAGAATAGATAGGCTAAAAGCTGCTGCAGTAAGCAGAGAGCGTGGTAAGAGACAAGCGGCCATATTTAGCATCAATGCGCATGAGCACAGAATCCCTCCAGAATGCGAGTGCGTCACATCACATGGGTATGACCGACGCATGCGCAGACTGAATTTGCGGCAAAGCAGCCATTTTCAGTGCAAGCTTCGTTAGTACGTGAAAAGACAAACAAGCAAGCATCCTAGGGACACCCGCGTGTAGGGGAAAACACTTTACAAATGACGAACAATGGTGTTAATATTATTATGCAATTATAGACAAGGGTTTTGCATACGAGCAAGGCGCTATGCGTGCGAATCCTTGCTCCATCAATCCCCTCTTTGATGATATTTACTATCATCACTACATGAAGGAAACAGATGCCAACTTTTCTCATTCATTCATATCGTCCATTTCAATTTCAATAAACTTATTGTTTAGTTTTCTTTCAGCTTCCCTATGAGAGTGGTGATTTTTCGCCTTTTTATAAATTGCACTCTTCAGCTCTTCTAATTCTAACTCATCAATGCTTCTTTTCACCCCCCTCGGATTTACTGTATATTTCTTTTTACACTTCTGACATTTGCAGCAGATAAAAATGATCAATACAATCACACCTATTATGACTATTGGCATCAGTATTTTCCACAAAATATTTCTACCTAGATTAGTAAACCAACTACCTATAGAGGAGAGACCTTCAGTCAGTCTCGTCCAGGCACTGTCAACCTCCAATGGTTTGAGTTCTCTTTCCAAATTAGTTATGTTCTTCACATATTGTTTTAATTCGATACTTTTGTCAGGAATGTAGGTGCAACAATGTTGCGCTTTCAGCATTCTACAGACTCCGCCCTCTTTTGCTAATAGGGTGTCAAGGGCAAGACGGTTTTGTAAAACCATTGATCTGATCGCAACCATTTCAGTATTGACCAGCAGGAAACCAGCAGCAGTGTCCGTTGATAACCGGTCCACCACTGTAGACAATTTGCAGATTCTATGGGTGTTCAGAACTACCCCCATTCCAGGTATCAGTGCACTAAAAATATCACCTACAATTTCGCCTACACTTTCGCGTCTACTACGCACTAAGCCATTAGTTTCATCATCGCTTCCAGCTGCGTTATTCACATGGTATATTTTCGGGAAAACAATGCCAAAGTAGCAGCTTCCATACCAGTGATCCGGCAATTTGAAATAAGCCTTGTTCCCACATATATAATATATTCCGGGAAACACAGGTTCTGACCCGTTTTTGAAACCCCAACCTCCAATTACCTTATAATTATGTTCACACTCGCTGGAACCGATGAATACATTGTTATAGTACTCTGTCTTTTCCCTATGGATACAAAGTTTCCCCTTTCTTTCAAAATCCAGCAACAAGGCAGGACTGGCTTCGCCATCTGAGGTGTTGTCCATGTGCTCAGCCCACCTAGGGATTCTATCCTTCTCGTCATTTGCCTTCTTCTGAAACCTTTCTCTCCTTCTGTCTGCCATCTTTATAAACATCTTTTCCTGCTCTTGCAGTGAACAGGTCAGATTGTCTTCTCTTGCTTGATCTAAGTCTATGTTACCTATAGTCAGGAAATATTCTCCCATATAGCGGGTCACATCACTTGTAGTATGTACACGGTTCAAATGTCCTCTAACAGGAAGTTCAGAAAATACTACGTCATCGTTTGAATAATAGTACTGCAAGGTGCTTCTATAGAACAAGCTAGCTAATATACTACAGGAGATTCCATAGGTCAAAGGTAGATGGTGGTATGTCACGCCTTCAGCCACTGAGGTTGGTAGCTTCATGCAGACATAACAGTCCTCTATTTCCATAGCTTCTACATAATGCACTAACAGGTTAGCAAAAACATTTAGATGCGTCCTGTTCTTCATTCTGTGAAAATGTAGTCCATCCTCATCTGGTGCTTCTAAATTAGGTCGTGTGTGTGTCAGTCCTACTCTTTTGTCGCGTCTTTCTAGTCTACGTGGTGTTTCTGCAGTCTGTACAACCCCTACATCTACTGCTTCGGGTTCAGTAGGGGACAAGTTTGGATCTCTACTTATCATAAAGGGCAGAAAAACTGTTAGTCCTATCCACATTACTATTAGCATAGCTACACTACACAAGCATATCTTACAACAGGTTTTGAGACACCCACAGCGGGATCTCCCAGAGACACTCGGATCAGACATTTTAGCTTACAGGTGGCTTTTGCTACCCCTTTTCGTTTCTTTGCACCAAAGGCTCACTTCAGGGCTCACTTAAGGAGGGTCTTCGTCCGAACTCCGATCAGCAATGGACTCGTTGTCGCTGTTGCCACTGTGGTGAGGCTCGTCAATCTCTTCCAACACAAGGTACGTCCACTCAGGGCTCCGGTACAGTCGGTTCTGTTTCTTTATCCTGTCGCTCTTTCTCAGCGATTTGCCTTGGGCTGCATTCCTTTCACTTAAAGCCCTTTTTCGGTCTTTATCGTTTTCTTCGACTGTCTTTAGTCTGAGCCTTAGTCTTTTGACGTATCGAGGTGTACTTCTTCCTCCGTGCCTCCCAGTGGTTGAGGAGACTTCTCCTTCTTCGTGCACTCTTTTCACTTTTTGTTGTGGCACTTCTGATTCCCTGCCTGTCTGACTAGTTCCAGGTCTTTCGTCTATCTCTTCTGCCTGGTCGCTAATCTGTCCCTGCTCAGATTCAAATCGCACTTTCTTTTTACTTTTTGTTACTGTTGTTTCCGTTGTCTGAGCACTTTGATCTAGTTCTATCTGTTCCTGTTCATGCTCTTCGATCTCTTCGTTTTCTTCTGCATGAACGTCAGCCCTAATTTCTAACTGTCCCTTTCTCGGCTCCGGAGTTTCAGGAGGAGTCTCGAGATCTTGATCTGACCCTACTTGGCCTATGTCCTGATCAGGTGTGTTATGGCTTTCGTTGACCTGACCTGCTCCTTCTATTTCTGACTCACCTGGACTATCCCACTCACTGTCTAAGTAAGAATATTTTCGGGTTCGTATTGGATCATGAACCGGTTCGTCGGCGGGATACCATTCAACGTCTTGACTTGTGCTCGGCAGTTCGATGTCAGCTAGCTCCGGACTCTCTTCCTCGGAGGTCTCTTCAGCTGTGCTGCCTTCAGCTCCAGTCGCGTTTTCTCCAGATACCCGCTTTGTGTGGCTGGCGTGGATCCACTTCGGTACACCAGCGCACTTCACAGCAGTGGTAGTGACGAGGATCACTTGTCGTCGCTTTCCCCACCTTGGCTTCAAGCAGCTGCTCCGGGTGTGTTTCTTTAACACCACCCAGTCTCCTGGCTGCAGGTTGTGTGCTGGAGTCTTTGGCCACTCGTCTTCAGTCTCTCCAATCTGCTGAGAGAGAGAACGCACTTGGTCACCCAGCTGCTTGCAGTATTCTAGCACCATATCATCAGAAATGCTTAGCAGTTTGTTTCCGGGTACCCATGCCTGGCGCATCACTCTTCCCATCAACACTTCATGGGGACTCAGGCCAGTCTTTCGATTCGGGATACTTCTCAGACTCATCAGCACCAGGGGTAAAGCTTCTATCCAGTTCATTTTTGTGGAATCACACATTTTCCCCAGTCTGGACTTCAGAGTGCCATTTATTTGTTCCACTACCCCAGAAGCCTCTGGGTGGTAGGCACAGTGCAGTCTTTGCTTCATTTTGAATGCTCTACAGAGTTCCAATAGGACATCGTTGGCAAAATGCCCACCTTGGTCCGTTTCGATCGTCTCTGGGATCCCATACCTAGGTATCAACTCCCTGAGCAATAGTTTGGCTGTGGTTATAGCGTCATTTTTCTTAGCTGGATATGCTTCCACCCACCTAGAGAATAGACAAACTATGACTAAAACATATCTGTATCCGTTGCATCTGGGCATGGTTATGAAGTCTGCCTGGATTCTTACGAAGGGACCTACTGCCTTTCCAATAGTACTCTGTTTCACTACAGTCTTCTTTCCTGCATTGAATTGCTGACACACTAGGCACCTCTGGCAAAGCCTTTCCGCCTGGTCCCTGAACTTTGAATTGCAAAACACTTGTTCAAACACCCGACACATCGCATCTCTTCCCATATGTGTTGGCTCATGTATCATTCTGACCATGGGGTCGATCAAGCTATCAGGCAGTACAGGCACCCCCTCCGGATTTACCACCACACCATCTTCTCGCAACTCGCACTCCTTTGCGGCCCACCTGCCTTTTTCTTGCCTGTCTGTGGCTTGTTGTATCTCTCTTAATTCTTCCCACGTTGACACATTATCAAACAACATAAGTTGGCAGCTGGTTCCATCCCACCGGGCAATTTGTAGGGACATCTGGTGTCGGGCACAAAACTGTGCAATTTGGTCAGCGTACCTATTACCGGCAGTCACATCATCATTTCCAGATCTGTGAGCCGCACACTTGACCACAGCCAATTCTTTGGGTAATTGGATGGCTTCCAGTAAGTTATGCACTACTTTCCCATTTCGGATAGGTGTGCCAGAGGAAGTCATGAATTCTCTTTGCAACCACAATTGGCCGAAGTCATGAACAACCCCGAAACAGTACTGACTGTCTGTGTAAACAGTAATTCTTTTGCTTTTTCCCCTCTTGCATGCTCGGGTTAACGCTATAAGCTCCGCCACTTGTGCAGATTTCACCTCGCGCATGTAAGATGCCTCGACGACTCCTGTCAGAGTAACCACAGCATAGGCAGCACTCAGACTCCCACTCTCATGTCTCAAACACGAGCCATCCACAAACATTGTTTTATCCCCGTCCCGTAGTGCTATTTCACGAATGTCAGGACGGGGCTTGGTGCTATATTCAGTCAGATCGATGCAATTATGTTCCCCACCCTCATCCGATTCTGCATCCAGAGGGACAGGTAACAGTGTCGCAGGATTTAGGACATTGCACCGGGAGATAGTTACATTTTCAGCACCAATCAAAATTCTCTCATACTTAGTCAGCCGACTAGGTGTGAGGTACTGGGTCCTAGTTCTAGTCAGTAGGATGACAACAGAATGAGGAACATAGACAGTGACGGGATGTCCCATGACAATGCCCTCACTCTGTTCCAGGCTGACGCAGGTAGCAGCAACGGCTTTTAAGCAGCCAGGTAATCCAGCGGCCACTGGATCTAGGGTGGCTGAAAAGTAGGCTACTGGTCTCCTGACTGATCCGTGCTCCTGAGTCAGGACTGAAAGAGCACAATTCTCTCTTGTGTCACAGAACAGTTCAAAGGGTTTATTGTACTCAGGCATACCCAATGCAGGTGCGGTACACAGACAGTTTCTCAGAGTTACCCAAGCATTCATGCTCTCACTGTCCCAGTGGACGGGGTCTTCCACTCCTTTCTTTGTCATATTTATCAGGGGTCGGGCTAGAGCCGCAAATCCTGCAATCCATTGCCTGCAGTAACCCACAACTCCCAAGAACATTCTCACCTCTTTCTGGGTCGTGGGCAGTTCCATTGCTCTAATTATCTTGATCCTTTCGGCAGTGACCTTCCTGATTCCCTTTTCTATCTGGTGCCCCAGATATTTTACTGAGTTTTTACAGAATTGTAATTTGTCAGGCGACACTTTATGTCCTCCCTTTCCTAGGTGATTCAGCAAGGCAATTGTGTCAGTGACACAGTCGGACTGGGTTTTAGATGCCACTAACAGGTCATCTATGTACTGCACCAAAACAGACTCTCTTGGCAGCACTAGGGATTCAAGGCACTTTTTCAGTATCTGGTTGAAAATCGATGGACTTTCAGTGTACCCTTGAGGGACACGATTCCAGACATAGATACGACTGTCGAATTCAAAACTGAAAAGGAATTTGCTTTCTGGATGCAATGGGATGGAAAAGAATGCGTGGCACAGATCGATGACAGTGAACCATTCTGCGTTCCAAGGAATCTGGTAGAGTATCACTGCAGGGTTGGGTACAATAGGACAGCAAGGCACAACAATTTGGTTTACCTTGCGCAAATCTTGCACCACCCGATACTTCCCACTAGGCTTTTTGATCCCAATGATAGGCGAATTACAGGGGCTGCTCAGCACTTCCTCTATTATTTCTGCTTCTAGCAGCCTCGTGATTTCAGTCGCTACTCCTGCCTTCACTTCTGCACTCATTTTGTACTGCCTGGTTTTGGGGTATACAGCATTTGTTTTTATTGTTACTTTAACCGGGTCCACATTTGCCATCAGGCCTACATCTTTTCCTGTGAAATCCCACACTTCGGGTACTACCCTTAGCTGGAGTTCCTCAGGTAAGTCCTCAATTGTCAAAGGCTTAATGTCAGCATCTTGTCTGACTAACATCAGTTTGTACAGGCCATCTTCATCGGGGGTCTGAATTTCGACGCCATTTGGTGTGCAATAAATGGTACAACGCATCTTGCACAACAAATCACGTCCCAGTAGGTTTACAGGACTGGAATCACAGACCACAAATCTGTGCATTTCCTTGAAATTTCCTATGGAAATCTCCATTGGTTCAGTTACAGGGGTACTTATTATCTGATTTGATACGCCCACTACTTGGATCGCTTCTCCCGAGAGGGGTAGGTTAGGAACATCCACTGTTCTTACAGTAGATCTGGTAGCGCCAGTGTCCAACAGAAAGGTGACGTCTTTGCCTTCAACCTTTCCTTCAATGTATGGTCCAGTCTGGTCTACCGGTAAGGAGGCGCCAAGTACGCACTCCTCATCCTCCCCTCTCAGGCCCCGTCAATCTTGATCTTCACAAAGGAAGGTATCACTTAGCAGGTACTGTGGAATGACTGCATTTCTTTCACTCTCAACCTCCCATACTTCCGCCCTCTCATTCTGCTGACCCTGATTCTTAAAATTCTGTCTAGGAGCGCGAGGTACTGGAGGTAATTTTACCTGTTGCTGGGTTTTCCTTGTCCCCTCTTTCGGTACCTGTGGATTTAAACCATTTACAGGAGCATTACCGGCCTGTAGGTGTGGACACTCGTCTCTCCAATGCCCCATCTGGCCGCACCCATGGCACGGAAACTTTTTCATGGCCTCCTCACGACTCATTTTAGGCCTGGGCTTTCCTCCCCCCCCAGAATTGGTATTCGGAACATTATTATCAGAAGTTATTTTACTTAACTGTTTTTCTTGCTGTTCGGCTAATTTCACCTGTGCCCACATCACCTTTTCCTTGAGGGCTTTCTTTTTATTTTCAATTTCATCTTCGCAGTATTTTGCATATTTCAGGACATCATCTATGGGCTTTCCCTGCCAACTGATTTTGTTATCTCGAATCCATTGTGATATTTCAGGCCTTAATCCTAGCACAAATCTGTAACTGAAATGGGTCATGTCTTTCATGTCCACATTATCAATACCACTGTAAGTTTTGAATACCTGTAGTAACCTTTCGTAAAATGAATGAACTGTCTCATCACGTTCTTGGGTTGTTCTATCTATTCGGGTCCAATCTGTCTCTTTGGCTGGCACCTTTTTCTTAAGATACTGTATGACCTGGTCATATTTCCTCATAACATCCGCTGAAGGGGCTCCCGTCCTCTCATCTCTGGGATATTCATCATTAGGCCAATCAATCTCTATTTTACATTCCGTCCACAGATCTACAGGGACCACAATATCGAAAAACCCATCCAGGTCTTTCAGCAGGCATTTCTGAACTTTTATGAAACGCTCTACCTGTCGGTACCAGTCAACTGGTTTCTCGCGTAATTTCGGGAAGTCATTTGTAAATGACACAATGTCTTGCCTGGACCAAGGGACATGGACGTACTTCCCTCCCGGGACCTCTCTCATGGGACACAATTTTTCTGTTGGGGTTACTTCCTTTAATACGAATTCTGAAGTTACTGACCCAGCCCTGCTGCCTTCCTTTTTCTTTGCCCACCTGGTTCTCCATTTTCCCACTTCGCCCCATTTCTGCAGGAGTTTCAACAATTCTTTTACTTGGATCTGTTTCCCCATTACATTCAGGCTTTCTAAGTCCTTGTCTGAAAAGTCCACTCTGTAGGGTTTCTGAAGGATTTTGGAGCGACTAACATCAACGCCCATTTCTGCGGCTGCATCCATTATCTTTTCGTGGAGCACCCTGGCACTCCGGGTAAGATTTTTACTGATGAATAGTAACTCTTCTTCATTATACGAGCTCAGGCGCTCAACTCCCACGTTCCCAGCCATCATTTCTTCTATTTCTATTCTTAATTTATATATTTCCAATGTTTTAGGTTGAGAAGTGGTCTCTTTCTCTATCTCCTTTGTCCACCTGTCTAATTCTTCAGGGGAAACTAAAGAGGCGTTCCTGATTCCAGATGCACTTTCAATCACCACTTCCTTTTGTCTAGGCTGACTTCTTGTCCCTACTACACTGGCCCTTGACTCCCTTATGGGCAGATCCATCAAACTTCCAGATTCACACTCACTTTCCTGATCCTCATCTATGAACACTTCTTTCCTCGGGGTCTGGAAGCTAGTAGTAGGCAGCATTGGGGTGATGACAGGAGGAAGGGGACTAATCAAGTCATTTTTATACATTGGGATAGCAGGACCAATAGTTACCGGAATGGTCAAGGCCTCAGGATGGGGATGCATCTGTGCAATGGTTCTGGCTAAGTCCTCTCGCTGTCTAGTCAGGACTTCTCTCTCCTTTTCCTGCAACCCCCTTCCAGCAGTATTGCCATGTAATACCTGAGGTACTAAGGATGGATAAATACTCGGGGCAGTCGGGGTAACCAATCGAGGGGGACTTTCCCCGAATGGTTGATAATTCGGGACTGTGGACTTAGGTCTGCAAAACTCATCCCTTCCACTATGCTTACTGCTTGTAGCTGTCCTGTCTGTATCACTTTCCCTCCCACTCCGGGGGTAATCGGTAACAGAACTTTAGGAATGCACCGAATCTGATTCCGCTACATAGGGAGGTGGATCCTTCATTAACAAGTCTTCCAGGTGTTCATCTTCTACATCCCCCATAGGTGCTAGGTGATGGGTTTTTGCTTTACATTTTCCTCTTTTCTCCTCTAATACACCCATCATGGGGAACAGCCCTTCAGTTAACATAGACTGCCTCCACTGTTTCATTTTCTGCTCTTTGGTTGGCGTTGGAAGTCTGGGATACCACTTACTCACTCCCTTATCCATTCGTGGTTTATCTCGCTCTGCAGCCTCAATTTCCCATTCCTCCAAAGCTTCGTACTGGGTCAACCTAGGTCTAGGGTGTAATTCGTTCATGCGGGTCCTTAAGTTAAACAGGATCCGACCATTAAATGTACCTTCAACAGGGAATGCCAGGACTCCGTCATCTACAGTATACTTTGCCCAATTTTCTAGCCAGAGACAAGTGTGATACCCTTTATCAAACATCATAAAAGAGGCAGGGGTATTTGGCGGGGGAATGAGTACGCCTTCCCTCGTTCTAATGGGTTTGTCAGTTTTGAAAAAGTTCTTCACTTTATCCGAAAATGACAATTTTCTCTTTATTCCATACATCATGTGCGGTCTACCTCGTATAAGCTGATCCTTATGAAATCCTAGGTACTTTGGATTCGGTATGAAGTCTGGATACCACATACAACTCTCCAGACTCGCTTCTAACTCGGCTTGATTAATTTTGTTTACTTTCGTGCTTCCAATGCTAGCGCGACTTCCATTTCGCGCCACCCAATCAGGTCAGAGAATACAACTACGGTCAACCAATGGGTGCGCGGCCTTTTCGCAAGACAGAGTCTCCCGTTTCGGCACTCACCCCTCCTTCACAAATTCAGCTCCGCTACCCGCCCGCTGTTCTGACCAATACCAGCGCGGCACGGAGTGACGTCAGAGCAGCTCTCCGACTGACTCCCGCCTTCACAAGGTAACGGAAACTTTTTACTCTCTCTAAAGTGCGAGTGCAGGTTTTAGTTAACAATACACAACGTTTGCCACTATGTCTGAGTGTTCTAAAGAGAGAAAAGACTTTTCTTTCGCTACTAGTAAACCACTTCTGTCTACTTTTCATTCACTCTGGATAGACTTCTTTGCCTGTCCCTACACACTAGTAACATAGAACCCGTTATTCTTCTGACTCATCCACCTTGATCGGGGATATGTACTGAGCCAGGATTTCACCAGCGAACTATTTTACTTACCAGACAAGCCTCGGAGACCCTATTACTCCTCCCGTATGCGACCCTTACTAGGTGATATCGCAATGAAAGTTTTATAATGGACTCGTAGCTATCATTCACTCCAGAAACAAAGGTCCTAATTAGTGCTTCCAGTTATCCTTAACCCTGCACTAATACCTCAAACCTAGTGACTTCAACAGCTAACCGGATTCTACTCACCGTTAGCTAAAATACTTCCCCGGGGATTCAGACTACACTGAACATTTACAAACAATTCTGGGTTAATTCAACATGCAGTATTTATAACAGCAATGCAAATTCATGAACATTTACATATAAAAACACATTTCAAAAATATTGTACAAATACAGTAACAATCAGCAGCACGTTTTTGTATTCACGGCTATCCTGCCTACCTAATCCAACTAGTCCAAACCATCCTCTGCTAGCCAGAAATTACTGCTAGAGCGCGCAGTTTTCCCCAGGTCACCCGGGATACCAATTCTCTAACACGCACTGGGCCCTCGGCGTGAAGAACACATTAATTTCGTTTGGGTGAAAACTGGGTGAGGATTTCTCCTCCTGCACGCTGCCAGGAGTAATCAAGTTTGGATTTACCTCTGCTTACCATGCACCCGACTTACCACGGGCGCAATTCCTTGACGGACCTGGAGCTGTTAAGAAAAAGTAGACAGGCCTAACATCCAATACACCTTAAAATCCTTAAAATACTTTTCCACAGTTTTGTAAAATGACCACAGACACCTGATTAAGTTCAAGTTTTTATATAAGATTTCAAAGTGAAGAAGCCAAAATAATAAGCGATACACAGAGTAATATATCAAACATCAAAATCAATACCAAAAGGTAACTTTGCACAAAATTTATGACCATTTAGAATATATGGGAAACTACAGGGAGAAGTTTTAGCACGTACTATTCACTGCAACGTTATACTAGAACATAGGAATGAGATGGGACTTAGAACATGTACTTAACCTAAGTGTTCAGAATATTCTTGCTAAGCTCACTGCAAACCACTAAAGGAAAGGGGAAAACGGGAACATGCTATGGTTTATAAAATCAATGAAGTTCTAAAGGAGAGGGGGAGAGAAGGAACCAACTAAAATTCAGGCACATATAAGTTCAATGGCCATAAGGCAATAACTCAGGTAAGAATGCTTTAACAGATCAGAGAGAGAGAGAGAGAGAGAGAAAAAGAGATACGCAAACCCACAATCTATATTTACCTAATTCAGATTGAAGACCAACCCTGGCCACGGGTCAGTTGGGAAGGCGGGGACAGGGACCCTCAGAAAAGGAATGCCAGACTGTGAGCAGGTACAGCTCACGGAGAATAAGGACAGGATACCCCTCAGGTTCGGATCAAGGACTGGGCCTCCCAGGGTACGACCAACACCCACAGCTTCGGACAGCAACGCCTGCGTTACCCCCTCCTGCAAGTAATCCGCCAGAAACCCTGATTGGATTTTCGAATTCCCCAGCAAAGTGCTTCGCCAGCACCTAGGATTTTCCACCCCTTAGGAGATTGTGGAAAGTATGGACAAAGTGCTCCGCAGCACTTTCAGAATGAGCACCTATTGAGATCGTAGGGTCAGTGACAGGTCTGCTACTCGGACAAGTCGGACAATTTTCCTAAGCTAAACTAGGGTAGTTATACAGTTTGGGGACCCTTAGACCACCCATAAATGTTGCAAGTGACAGTTTCCCACATTGTGATTGGTCAGGAGAGGTGGCGCGGTCTTTACCACCTCCTAGAATTCAGTTTCACATGATTAAATATGCAATTTTGAATACCCGCCCCTCAGGTTCACGTTCCCATGCATAGAATACAGTAGTACAGGACAGTTTTCAATAGGTAGCAACAATATTGCTTCTTTCAAGGTGAGACTCCGTATTCCCAGCGGTGTTCCCAGGCGCATTGTGCTTCAGGAGCCAGCTGGCTAGGTTTAGCTTCTGCGCAGTTGGAACTTTCTCTGGTCAGGTGACGGTGCCCAGCAGAGCCTCAAGCATGGCTCCGCTCATGAATACCCAGCCCACAAAGACGCGGCACATGAAAAGTAAGCGAAGACAAATTAGAATCATACATAAAAATGATCGCACTGTATACCAAGCTAAAACTTAACCAACCCTTACTTTATAATGACTATAGCGTTAAAGATTAATGCGAAAGAATAGATAGGCTAAAAGCTGCTGCAGTAAGCAGAGAGCGTGGTAAGAGACAAGCGGCCATATTTAGCATCAATGCGCATGAGCACAGAATCCCTCCAGAATGCGAGTGCGTCACATCACATGGGTATGACCGACGCATGCGCAGACTGAATTTGCGGCAAAGCAGCCATTTTCAGTGCAAGCTTCGTTAGTACGTGAAAAGACAAACAAGCAAGCATCCTAGGGACACCCGCGTGTAGGGGAAAACACTTTACAAATGACGAACAATGGTGTTAATATTATTATGCAATTATAGACAAGGGTTTTGCATACGAGCAAGGCGCTATGCGTGCGAATCCTTGCTCCATCAAATGCAGCTTCCCAGGGCTTCAAGATCATGAAAGTCATACTATTGACATGCATGGCGGTACATACATATATGTATGTCTATTAACCCCATTATATCAGGACGTGCTGTAGAGAGTATTGGTGTTTCAGATCCAGCGCCTCGAAGGCTCACTTGGAGACTCCTCTTTCCCCGAAGTTATTTAAACCCAACAACCTGCTTCAAACCTAGAAACTTGGCGCTGGAGACGAGTTCGTGCACGAGCCGCCCTCGTCCTCGAGCGGTCCCTGGCCGAACTCTGTGCACACTCATACCTTCTATATTAAGATATCTGGGTTCAAGTGCAGCATTGGGCCAGGGACATTTAAGCGCTTTACACAACAGTCAGAACATTTGTATTAAAGCAGACTTTATTAAGCACCGCTGGTGCAGGGGGTCCAGAATCACAGGATACAGAGCCGACGCCGGGATTCGAGCCTGGTTCTGCAGTTCCACTGTCGGCAGCTCTGGCCACTTCCTCGTTCTCGTTGCGATGCCAATTGGAACCTAAAACTGCAGGAGCTCCGGCCGCAAGAATCCCCTGCCCGCTGCTGCCAGAGCGGCACTTAAACACGCTCCATGGGAAAGGGTTAATTTCAGTAGTTCCTGCGTTGCTCGTCCCCGTACTTCAGGGCCTGGACCTGCTGCTTCTGGGAGCACTGGGGCTCTCCTTGCCCAAAAACAAGCTCTGGGACTCGGGGGGAGAAAACGGAGAAGTGCTGGTACTCAGTACCGATGAGCACCGGCCCATTTAAAGCTCTGGACACATGTTGGACAGGCCGCATGGAAGGCCCGGTCCCTCCCCGCATGGCGGGGCCCGGACCCCTGCTCCTCCTATGTCCTCCACCAGAACCATCCCGGCAACCCACCGGGGCAACCCCCGACCCATCACCAACGGAACCCCAGCTCCTGAACCCCCCGGTATCGGCTGGCCCAGGGCCCCTTTCAGCACCCCTGCCCCCGGCCCAGCCGCCATTTTGGACACTACACGACAACGCCGCGTGGCCTCAGGTCGACCCCAACCCCGGGCCTGGCCAGGCCCCGACATCGAGGCACCACCATCCACCCAGGGGGTGAAGAGACCACTTGGCAGGTCAATGGGAGAAGGAGTGTCGATGGCTCTCCTCCGCCAGGTGTCGATCGCCCCCAGCCTCCCCAGGCGCTGGCTCCACCCCCCTGCTGGGTGTCTGGACTCCCTCATCCCGGACCTCCCGACCTCCAAGTGCGAGGGTCCGGACATCAAAGGGCGCCAGACCTATAACTGGGGCAGCTCCAGAACAGGAAGGCAGTTGTATCCTGGAGTCGAGAGACACCGAGACGAACTCATCCTTGGAGGTCTGCTGGCGCTGCCGCGACTCCTTCTTGTGAACCATCTTCGGAGCCTGCTGGCGCTGCCGCGGCCCTCTTCATCATGAAACCATCTTCGAAGCCTGCTGGCGCTGCCGCGGCCCTCTTCATCGTGAAACCACCTCCAGAGCCTGCTGGCGCTGCCGCGGCCCTCTTCAACGTGAAACCATCTACGTAGCCTGCTGGCGCTGCCGCGGCCCTCTTCATCGTGAACCTTCATCGAAGCCTGCTGGCGCTGCCGCGGCCCATCCTTACGAACTCTCCAGCTTGAGGATTGTGAGCTCCACCTCCTACTGCTCCCGTACCGGACCGGTACTAAGACTGTCCCGCTACCCCTTTCCCCCAAAGAGACTAGAATTGGCAGGATCCTCGTATCCTGGTCCCGCTGTATCGTTTATCACCTTACCTCAAGATTTCTATATAAAGTGTGCAGAACTCATCTTTGTGTGGTGTCCATCTGTGGGGGGGAAGTTACTTGTCTGTACGATCACCGGAGAAGGTCCTCACCAGAGGCCTCTCCCCCCTGTACTCGGCCGACCCTCCGGGTCTCCGTCTAACAACACTAATGCTGTGTTTCTCTCGTAGGTGAGCCCATATCACACGGATGCGCTGTGACACCAGTCTGTCTCACGGAAAGTGGTCTTGTTGGACCAGGAGGGGCACCAAAAGGGCTATCCTTATATCTCTGAAGCTCCTGAGGCCCGTAGCCCTCGTGGGAACTGTGCAACCAGAACCCCTGGACACGTGACCATTTGCAGCTGCACATGTTTCCTGGTATTCCCCGAGGCTGTGCTTTGGGATACTTATAGTCCAGACCCCGAGCAGTGATTCCACTGAAGATCACCAGCCTAAACTCCCCGAGTGTTCTGTGGGCTGGTTCCAACTGTTTCTTCTCGAGGTCCCTTCGTGATATCTTGACCGCCGAATTAAGAGCACAGACAACTTATACGTCCCATAAATGATTTAAATCGTAAGTCCTAAACCATTAAAGCGTCTTTTATTCTTCGTTCCATAGTACATGAAGGAAGTTTTTATTCTTCGTTTGATAAAGATTAAAACAGCCAACACGTTTCATTCCCTTATTATATTGAAACTTCTTCAGGGCTGTAAACAATTTAAGTGTATAATATTTACATTAATGAATATTACAGATTTCATTAACGATTCATATATATCACAGTACATTAAAAACCAATACATAAAACATACAAGAAGTGCAGACGGATTACTGTTTCGACTCTGTAAGTAGGAAGCCCCATTCCTATGAATATTTTATGGTGTTAACCCGATTGCCAGCAGAAACAGGCGACCATGTTTGTTTTCTCACAAAGTGTACACATAATGTAAGTCTAATATTGCAATTGATCCCCATAGGGTGATTTACAAGAGATGGTTACAAATACCAGTTTATATCAAATTGGCATCATAACTGCATTTTACACAGAGTTTATTACAATGAATACACAACTGGTACAAAATGATTTCACAAAACGTACCGTGCACTAGGATATTCTGAAGTCCATCATGTTTTAGTGCACTGTGACTACTGTGGTCGAGTAACTAAAATTGATACAATGAGTAATTACAAAAAAGAGAAGAGGTTAATGATTAACACAGGTAATTGATGTTATTTGGATTGGTCGCCACTGCTTATATATATATTTATGTATTGGTTATTAATGTATTGTGATATAATATATAGAAAACATGAATGAAATCTGTCACATCCATTGATGTAAATATTGTACATTACAGCCCTGAAGAAGTTACATTGTAATGAGGGAACGAAACGCGTTGGCTGTTTTTATTTTTATAGAATGAAGAATAAAAGACTCTGTTATCTAATGTGGGATGAAGGACACAAGGCTCTTAAAAGGACTGTAGGATTTTAGATTTCAATTATTTGCAGAACATATAAGTTGTGCACACTCCTTGTGAATCCATGTGTGTCCTGCATGGTGAGGCGTGGTACCTGAGGAGCGGGGTGTGTTTGCAGATGCGCCTTTGGCTGGAAAAGGACTGGCTAGGGGAGGGCTCTAGGTTGTGTCCACAGATGCTCGTGTGCACTGCTTGCACGAGCTTGGGATAGTGAAGGCGGGGGAGGGGGCAGGTAGCACTAGTGGTAACAGGTTCCTTGCATCAACCAATACCCACTTTGCAGATATGTTTGCCCACCAGCCCGTTAATGGCTGGAAGGAATGAACCCACAGCTCTGGGCTGGAACTGTTAGTGGGGTGCTGCCCTAGCGCTGTACTGGCCCAAGCGGGCTTCCGTCCGCAGCACGCATGCGCCTCACTGGCTCTCGACAAGGGAAGGTGGGCAAAAGGAAAAATCCCCTGGAGGGAAACCAACAAAGTCTGTGGCGGGAACAAGGGCAGAGAGAAGACTCAAAACGTCATTTTAAAAACCTAGACTTTTTTGTTGGACACAAATAATGTGTTGCCAACAGACCTACAAAACTAAAATAACAACTGAAATGAAAGGAAAAAGTAAAGCCTACATTTAAAAGAACAAAGGAAGAGACAAGTCTGTCAGGCTAAAAAGTCAACTAATCAAACCAACCAAAAATAACAGCAGTGAGGCAACTACCTTCCTCCCTGGAAGAAAAAAAGCTGCAGTGACGCGACTGCTGCAGCCGCGTCATTTTTAAGTCTGGTCTGTATGATGACGTATGCATGTGTCATCACATAAGCGCGCCCCTCGAAAATAACAAGAGTGATACGGATCAGTAAACCAGTAAACTAATGGACAAGGATAGCCATTGAATAAGAAGCAAGCAAATGAGAGTGACAATAAAACCAACCAATAGTAAGCAATGGGCGGGCTTTAAACCCACTCTAAATTCCAATAGGTCTTTGGAAACTGGATACCTTGTAATGTGTGGTGGGATGGACCTAAAAGGTGAGCAGGAGATATCTGAAGGGCGGTCCACGATCTCTTGAAGATCCAGGACCGCCATCTTACGACAGTCACCAGGCGTCAACAAGAAGACGGCGGTTGTTCGGTGAAAGACGCGCTCTTGGCTACAGAGAGAAGACGGCGCAAAGGCCTAACACAGCAGTGATTTTGTAAGAAGGGGACCCCTACGGAAAACAATATGTCTTGCTAGCTGTAGGGAAAAGAATACAATGGGGTAAAGAAAAATGCTAAATACAAAAACTGTCTTAAATCATCACGTCAAAAACAACAACAGCAGGCCTAATTCTGTGCAGGCTTTGCTTGTTAGATAAACATGAACATAGCACTCAATACAATTTGTTCTGATACAAAACTAGATTTTATTCTTTAAGGTATTTCTTATTTTTCTTTTTTTGCTATTTAGATATTTTCATGATTCATTTAGTTCATAATTTCAATTCACAGCCTCATATGTACATGACATATGCACAGAATATATGCATCACATCACAAACAATACAATACAGTGCTGTACAAAACTCAAATAAAAAACTAGGAGAGGAAGTTCCTATATTAACAAATCTTTTCTGTGGCTGGCGGTCGGATAACACACTAGGAGAGGAAGTTCCTATATTAACACATTTTTTCAGTGGCTGGCGGTCGGTTAACACACGATGCGCATTTCGTGTTTTGAGCCTTCTTCAGGAGAACCGTCTCAATTTTTTTTCTACAATAAAGTGCAAAATAAATACAATAAAAACACATGTAACCACACTAAAGGCCTGAAAATTAATTGTCGATACAGCGGTGAACCATCCATGGAGCCCGCCAAGGCCGAGGTCTCAGCAAGTAACCGGCTCGCCTTCAGCAATGCGTAACCAAGCAGAAGTAAAGCCCTTGAAGGACTGCGTAAACCTCGTTTCTACTTATTTTAAAGTCTCTTCAAGCTCAGCATAATTTTCAAGACTCCCAGGGTGAATCTTGAAAAACATGAATTCTCTGCGATTGTTCCTGTGCCGGGTGTAAATCTAAGGTTCACCTCCTAATCTCAGGCAGCAGCTGCGTAATCCCGCTCCCCACTCACCCACACAGGTTCCAAGATTCAGATTTGACTAACAAATGTAATGGGAGGGGTCATGTAACCAGAGCAGGTGTAACCAAAGCGCCGCTGCTGGCAGGAGGCCTTCCAGGCGCTACAATGGATCCAGCACCCCACCTGTGTCTACCCATGTGGGGTGAACAAGGCACACAAGATCACACATTTCCTTGTCTCTCCCTCTTTAAATGTGTTCTTGTAGAGTTTAAACATATTATAATGGATCATAAAAAATTAAAATACAAAACGTTTTAAGCCTAATGTGTTAATTATCTTTTGTTGTGAAACAAATTCATCAATGGTTTACATTTGTATCGATTACAAAAAAAATCTAAATATGGTCAATTATGGATTCATATTTTTCCTATTTTCGTTGATGTTTTATGCAAGATACTGCTTCTCTGTACAGTGTACTAAAATAAAGTACACTATGCAGAGAGTGCAGGATATCCCTAGAGAAAGATAGAGGCAGTAAGTAGATAAGACTACCTCTGTTTTTGATGCAGTGTGGGCGAGCAGGTAGGAGTATCAGACGACCGCCTTTAGCATTTGCTGTACTCAAAGAGGCAATAAATGAGACACACATTCAAAAATAAATATGAGACCAATTCGTATAAAAAATTACACAAACTTTATGTACGTTTTGAGGTTGCAAGACTTCAAAATAGTGAAAAAATACTTTGTGCAATTTTAATTCTTCATTGAAAGTAGTGTAAACGAAAGAAGCAATTTTTTTTAGCATTGTAGCGCGATACGGTCAATACCAGCAAACTTTTACCATCGTGGTCAGTGTAGTTATCAATGGATGCAATGGAGTTCGGGATACCGCTAACATGGGAACCGTAGCGGTCAGCGGTTGAAGCAATGGAGTTCAATGGAGTCAGGGCACCGCCAACCCAGGGACCATCGCGATCGCTGAAAAGAGAGTGCAGAAAGAGATATCAGAGGACCACTGACACAGTTACCAATGTGGTCGATGGAACCAGGACTCTGCCGTAGAACTTCGGGTGACCACGGTCACTCAGGGCTTAAGGGATGATCTTCCCTGTAAGGAAGAAGGTCTTTGAGGCCCAGGACTCCAGTACAGTAGGAAGTAGAGGGCAACTTGGTTTGGGGGTACCTGGGGTCATCAGGGCTAGTTTCGGTCTTCACCTGCGGCAGTTGGGTCACGGGTGTGATGCAGGACAGTCCGACGCGGTCTTGCCCAAGTTGCAACGGTCACATAGTCGACTCCACAAGGAATCAGGTGCAAGTTCACAGGAGTGGGGCTGTTTCCAGCATCAGTCACTATACTGAGAGGAGCTTTCTCCCTGGCTGCTGCATTGTGAGAGTTGGTCCCTGGTGTAGAGGCCAACAAGCCTTGGCTGCTGCACCTGAAGAGTTGGTGGTGAGTCGCTTAGACACAGACCGTACTGGTCCTCACCATTTGTCGATTTATACTGGTGGTATGCCGGGGACTAGTGCTTCTAGTTCAAAGGGGGGTTCATGGCGATTTGTAGAAGGCTAGAGGTCTCCGGGGTTTCTTGGAGGCCTTGCAGTTTTCCAGGAAGGCAGTAGGTTAGCAGGGTTTGGCGCTAATTTCTTCTGCAGGGGGACTGAGTTCTTCAACCGCGGCTGTCTCCCTCCATCATCTTCTTGTGGTCCGTCGAATCTGAAGTCAGGTTCTCGGGGGGCCATCTAAATACTGGATTATGGGGCGATTTTAGGGGAGCGCAGGTAGTAGCCAATGGCTGCTTACCTGCAAGGAGTCTGCATCATCTTTTGTGGGCCCACGTGGGGGTTGGAGCATACCCTGACTCCGAATAGGCTACTATACCCATCCTCAAGATGGCGGAGAGAGAAAAGTGGGGTTTACCTCGCCTGCCCCACCTGAGGGGTGGTCCAGGGTGAAGGAAGGCCCACCTCCTATTTTATCTAATTTTCCAGTCAGTCCTCCTACCAAAGGTGAGGCAGGACTTGGGGGGAGGGGGGGTTCCATTTGCTTCTAACAGCAGCGCCTGGGAGCAGGGTTCAAAGGCGGCATGGCCTTTGAACCTTTGAAGTTCCTGCTTCTGCCAAGGCAGGTCCTGCACGGGGGAAGGTGTGACCACCTCCGCCCAGAGTCGGCTTTGTCTCTGGATCTGGAGAGCTCCGGCCCTCTGCTCATGGGTCCAGACACATGTCTGGTGATGGCAGGCTGGCTAAAACTAGACAGGGGCCACACCAGTGATTGGTAAGGTTTCGGGGCACCCTCCAAAAGGGTCTCCTGTGGGAATGTATTAATAAATCCAACACTGGCATCAGCAAGGATTTATTAGGACAAGATTTTTGGTACCAAGCATCTTAGAAATCAGTGCAGCCGCCATGGAGCTCGGAAACTCGGGTTGATGAGTATCCAGCCCATGAACACTTTAGGGCTTCCCTGGTCACTTACAACACCCAGAATGGGCTGAACATTGTAGGGGCACATCTGTTCATGCTGACATGCCCACACATAGGATATAGTGCACCCTGCCTTAGGGCTCAAGGCCTGCCTTACCTATATCTTATGCACTCTGAGGGTGGCATGGTGCACAGGGCTCTGTGCCATGTCGACTCTTCGGTTTGTCCTGAACCTGGACACACAGCCTGTGACAGCCGCACCGCTGGGTCCGGGTGAGGGGCCCCAAGGGGACCTTCTTCTGCCCTCAGGCCCTGGGTACCAGGGGTGCTATTTACTGGGGCTTACAGGGGAAACAGACGTTGTGCTGATCATGGTATAGTTTTAGGGAAAGGATATCTGGCCCTCAGAACCTGGTTAGCAGGGACTCAGTGCACTTACCGTTCGAAATTACATAAGCCAAAAAGTGGGGTCTAAGCATGTCAAAAGAGGCGCTTTCCTACATTTTATGAATCATTGGTGAAGTGTGTTAAAGCTATACTCTAAACATTCAAAGGGGCAGGAGAGAAGAACTGGCTGGCGTCACAGCACCAGTTCACCCAGATGCATTATGGTAGATGTAGTACATGAACACGTCCACTGCTATGTACTCTCAGGTTGAAGCATGTTTGACTCCTGTTGGCACAGCCAATGCTTGAATCTCTGCACACACGCGTTTCTGGATGTTTGTCCTTCCTCAGCAGAGAGTAAAGGACTCACTCCCACCGGGGGATACATGCTGCCCCCTGCCGGGCAGTTCTTTTTACATCACCTTGGCTTCCAGTGGACTCTGTGCACACATACTGAGCCATGCTATTGGCTGGAATTTCACCTCTTTCGAGTTCCTCTTCTTCTTGCAGACTTCCTGGCTGAAGCGTAGCTCCTGCCACCTGAGGACTAGGGGAGGGAGGTCACACCTGCCTGCATGAGGCGCTGGACTGCACCTATCGCGGTAGCAGACGTGAAACCACGAAGTACGTTCCCCTTGAGGGTGAGTCAGCATCTGTCAGGGGGGCAACCTGACCCCAGGAAGGAAGGCCTCACTTGGAATGGGAATGCACTTTCCAGGAATGGGTGAACCTCATCCTAGAACCTGTGGATGGCCTCAGGACAAGACTGACAAGACAAGCTCACCATCTCTGGTGGTTCTCAGCACCCGCTCTTATCTCGCAGTCAAGCTCACTGTCTCTGGTGGTTCTCGGCACCCTGCTTATCTCAGTCAAGGTCCCCATCTCTGGTGGTTCTCGGCACCCCTGCTTATCTGTCAGTCAAGCTCACCATCTCTGATGGTTCTCAGCACCCCCGCTTATCTGTCAGTCAAGCTCACCATCTCTGATGGTTCTCAGCACCCCCGCTTATCTGTCAGTCAAGCTCACCATCTCTGATGGTTCTCAGCACCCCCGCTTATCTGTCAGTCAAGCTCACCATCTCTGATGGTTCTCAGCACCCCCGCTTATCTGTCAGTCAAGCTCACCATCTCTGATGGTTCTCAGCACCCCCGCTTATCTGTCAGTCAAGCTCACCATCTCTGGTGGTTCTCAGCACCCCCGACCATGACACCAACAGACTTCAGTCTAGGAAGTGAAACAAATGAAAAACAAGACAACAGGCCCTTTCAATCAGGGCACCCTGGCTCCGGAAGAACATCTGTGGCCATGAGGAAACGGTTCGAGATTCACCCCTTTAAAGAACATTACATCATAATGTATTAACCGTAAGTAGCGTAAGGGTGTGTGCCGAGAACCATCAGAGATGGTGAGCTTGTCTGTAAAATAAGCGAGGGTGCCGAGAACCACCAGAGATGGTGAGCTTGTCTGCGAGATAAGAGGGGTGCAGAGAACCACCAGAGACGGTGAGCTTGTCTGCGAGATAAGAGGGGTGCAGAGAACCACCAGAGATGGTGAGCTTGTCTGCGAGATAAGAGGGGTGCAGAGAACCACCAGAGACGGTGAGCTTGTCTGCGAGATAAGAGGGGTGCAGAGAACCACCAGAGACGGTGAGCTTGTCTGCGAGATAAGAGGGGTGCAGAGAACCACCAGAGATGGTGAGCTTGTCTGCGAGATAAGAGGGGTGCAGAGAACCACCAGAGATGGTGAGCTTGTCTGCGAGATAAGAGGGGTGCAGAGAACCACCAGAGACGGTGAGCTTGTCTGCGAGATAAGAGGGGTGCAGAGAACCACCAGAGATGGTGAGCTTGTCTGCGAGATAAGAGGGGTGCAGAGAACCACCAGAGACGGTGAGCTTGTCTGCGAGATAAGAGGGGTGCAGAGAACCACCAGAGACGGTGAGCTTGTCTGCGAGATAAGCAGGGGTGCCGAGAACCACCAGAGATGGTGAGCTTGTCTGCGAGATAAGAGGGGTGCAGAGAACCACCAGAGATGGTGAGCTTGTCTGCGAGATAAGAGGGGTGCAGAGAACCACCAGAGACGGTGAGCTTGTCTGCGAGATAAGAGGGGTGCAGAGAACCACCAGAGACGGTGAGCTTGTCTGCGAGATAAGAGGGGTGCAGAGAACCACCAGAGATGGTGAGCTTGTCTGCGAGATAAGAGGGGTGCAGAGAACCACCAGAGATGGTGAGCTTGTCTGCGAGATAAGAGGGGTGCAGAGAACCACCAGAGACGGTGAGCTTGTCTGCGAGATAAGAGGGGTGCAGAGAACCACCAGAGATGGTGAGCTTGTCTGCGAGATAAGAGGGGTGCAGAGAACCACCAGAGACGGTGAGCTTGTCTGCGAGATAAGAGGGGTGCAGAGAACCACCAGAGACGGTGAGCTTGTCTGCGAGATAAGCAGGGGTGCCGAGAACCACCAGAGATGGTGAGCTTGTCTGCGAGATAAGAGGGGTGCAGAGAACCACCAGAGATGGTGAGCTTGTCTGCGAGATAAGAGGAGTGCAGAGAACCACCAGAGACGGTGAGCTTGTCTGCGAGATAAGAGGGGTGCAGAGAACCACCAGAGATGGTGAGCTTGTCTGCGAGATAAGCAGGGGTGCCGAGAACCACCAGAGATGGTGAGCTTGTCTGCGAGATAAGAGGGGTGCAGAGAACCACCAGAGATGGTGAGCTTGTCTGCGAGATAAGAGGGGTGCAGAGAACCACCAGAGACGGTGAGCTTGTCTGCGAGATAAGAGGGGTGCAGAGAACCACCAGAGATGGTGAGCTTGTCTGCGAGATAAGCAGGGGTGCCGAGAACCACCAGAGATGGTGAGCTTGTCTGCGAGATAAGAGGGGTGCCGAGAACCACCAGAGATGGTGAGCTTGTCTGCGAGATAAGCAGAGGTGCCGAGAACCACCAGAGATGGCGAGCTTGTCTGCGAGATAAGAGGGGTGCAGAGAACCACCAGAGATGGTGAGCTTGTCTGCGAGATAAGAGGGGTGCAGAGAACCACCAGAGACGGTGAGCTTGTCTGCGAGATAAGCAGGGGTGCCGAGAACCACCAGAGATGGTGAGCTTGTCTGTGAGATAAGCGGGGGCTGCCAAGAACCACCAAAGATGGTGAGCTTGTCTGTGAGATAAGCGGGGGTGCTGAGAACCACCAGAGATGGTGAGCTTGTCTGCGAGATAAGAGGGGTGCAGAGAACCACTAGAGACGGTGAGCTTGTCTGCGAGATAAGCAGGGATGCCGAGAACCACCAGAGATGGTGAGCTTGTCTGCGAGATAAGCAGAGGTGCTGAGAACCACCAGAGATGGTGAGCTTGTCTGTAAAATAAGCGACGGTGCCGAGAACCACCAGAGACGGTGAGCTTGTCTGCGAGATAAGCAGGGGTGCCGAGAACCACCAGAGATGGTGAGCTTGTCTGCGAGATAAGCAGAGGTGCTGAGAACCACCAGAGATGGTGAGCTTGTCTGTAAAATAAGCGACGGTGCCGAGAACCACCAGAGACGGTGAGCTTGTCTGCGAGATAAGCAGGGGTGCCGAGAACCACCAGAGATGGTGAGCTTGTCTGCGAGATAAGCAGGGGTGCCGAGAACCACCAGAGATGGTGAGCTTGTCTGTGAGATAAGCAGGGGTGCCGAGAACCACCAGAGATGGTGAACTTGTCTGTAAAATAAGCGACGGTGCCGAGAACCACCAGAGACGGTGAGCTTGTCTGCGAGATAAGCAGGGGTGCCGAGAACCACCAGAGATGGTGAGCTTGTCTGCGAGATAAGCAGGGGTGCCGAGAACCACCAGAGATGGTGAGCTTGTCTGCGAGATAAGCAGGGGTGCCGAGAACCACCAGAGATGGTGAACTTGTCAGCGAGATAAGCAGGGGTGCTGAGAACCACCAGAGATGGTGAGCTTGTCTGTAAAATAAGCGAGGGTGCCGAGAACCACCAGAGACGGTGAGCTTGTCTGCGAGATAAGCAGGGGTGCCGAGAACCACCAGAGATGGTGAGCTTGTCTGCGAGATAAGCAGGGGTGCTGAGAACCACCAGAGATGGTGAGCTTGTCTGCGAGATAAGCAGAGGTGCTGAGAACCACCAGAGATGGTGAGCTTGTCTGTAAAATAAGCGAGGGTGCCGAGAACCACCAGAGACGGTGAGCTTGTCTGCGAGATAAGCAGGGGTGCCGAGAACCACCAGAGATGGTGAGCTTGTCTGCGAGATAAGCAGGGGTGCCGAGAACCACCAGAGATGGTGAGCTTGTCTGCGAGATAAGCAGGGGTGCCGAGAACCACCAGAGATGGTGAACTTGTCAGCGAGATAAGCAGGGGTGTTGAGAACCACCAGAGATGGTGAGCTTGTCTGTAAAATAAGCGAGGGTGCCGAGAACCACCAGAGACGGTGAGCTTGTCTGCAAGATAAGCAGGGGTGCCGAGAACCACCAGAGATGGTGAGCTTGTCTGCGAGATAAGCAGGGGTGCCGAGAACCACCAGAGATGGTGAGCTTGTCTGCGAGATAAGCAGAGGTGCTGAGAACCACCAGAGATGGTGAGCTTGTCTGTGAGATATGCGGGGTGCTGAGAACCACCAGAGATGGTGAGCTTGTATGCAAGATAAGTGGGGGTGCCGAGAACCACCAGAGATGGTGAGCTTGTCTGCAAGATAAGCAGGGGTGCCGAGAACCACCAGAGATGGTGAGCTTGTCTGCAAGATAAGCAGAGGTGCCGAGAACCACCAGAGATGGTGAGCTTGTCTGCAAGATAAGTGGGGGTGCCGAGAACCACCAGAGATGGTGAGCTTGTCTGCAAGATAAGTGGGGGTGCCGAGAACCACCAGAGATGGTGAGCTTGTCTGCAAGATAAGCAGGGGTGCCGAGAACCACCAGAGATGGTGAGCTTGTCTGCAAGATAAGCAGAGGTGCCGAGAACCACCAGAGATGGTGAGCTTGTCTGCAAGATAAGTGGGGGTGCCGAGAACCACCAGAGATGGTGAGCTTGTCTGCAAGATAAGCAGAGGTGCCGAGAACCACCAGAGATGGTGAGCTTGTCTGCAAGATAAGCAGAGGTGCCGAGAACCATCAGAGATGGTGAGCTTGTCTGTAAGATAAGCAGAGGTGCCGAGAACCACCAGAGATGGTGAGCTTGTCTGCGAGTTAAGCGGGGGTGCCGAGAACCACCAGAGATGGTGAGCTTGTCTGTGAGATAAGCAGAGGTGCCGAGAACCACCTGAGATGGTGAGCTTGTCTGCAAGATAAGTGGGGGTGCCGAGAACCACCAGAGATGGTGAGCTTGTCTGTGAGATAAGCAGAGGTGCCGAGAACCACCAGAGATGGTGAGCTTGTCTGCAAGATAAGCGGGGGTGCCACGAACCCTCAGAGATGGTGAGCTTGTCTGCGAGATAAACAGGGTGCCTAGAACCACCAGAGACGGTGAACTTGTCTGCAAGATAAGCAGGGTGTCTAGAACCACCAGAGATGGTGAGCTTGTCTGCGAGATAAGAGGGGTGCCGAGAACCACCAGAGATGGTGAGCTTGTCTGTGAGATAAGCGGGGGTGCCGAGAACCCTCAGAGAGGGTGAGCTTGTCTGTGAGATAAGCGGGGCTGCCGAGAACCACCAGAGATGGTGAGCTTGTCAGCGAGATAAGCAGAGGTGTCGAGAACCACCAGAGATGGTGAGCTTCTCTGCGAGATAAGAGGGGTGCCGAGAACCCTCAGAGATGGTGAGCTTGTCTGCAAGATAAGCGGGGGTGCCACAAACCCTCAGAGATGGTGAGCTTGTCTGCGAGATAAGCGGGGTGCAGAGAACCACCAGAGACGGTGAGCTTGTCTGCCAAATAAGCAGGGTGGCGAGAACCACCAGAGATGGTGAGCTTGTCTGCGAGATAAACAGGGTGGCGAGAGCCACCAGAGATGGTGAGGTTTCCTGCGAGATAAGCGAGGGTGCCAAGAACCCCCAGAGATGGTGAGCTTGACTGCGAGATAAGCAGGGTGCTTAGAACCACCAGAGACGGTGAGCTTGTCTGCGAGATAAGCAAGGTGTCGAGAACTACCAGAGACGGTGAGCTTGTCTGCAAGATAAGAGGGGTGCCGAGAACCACCAGAGATGGTGAGCTTGTCTGCGAGATAAGCAGGGGTGCCGAGAACCACTAGAGATGGTGACCTTGTCTGTGAGATAATAAGGGGTGCCAAGAACCACCAGAGCTGGTGAGCTTGTCTGTGAGATAATAAGGGGTGCCAAGAACCACCAGAGATGGTGAGTTTGTCTGTGAGATAATAAGGGGTGCCAAGAACCACCAGAGCTGGTGAGCTTGTCTGTGAGATAATAAGGGGTGCCAAGAACCACCAGAGATGGTGAGCTTGTCTGTGAGATAATAAGGGGTGCCAAGAACCACCAGAGATGGTGAGCTTGTCTGCGAGATAACGGGGGTGCTGTTAACCACCTGAGATGGTGAGCTTGTCTGCGAGATAAGGGGGTGCTGTTAACCACCAGAGATGGTGAGCTTGTCTGCGAGATAAGGGGGGGTGTCGAGAACTACCAGAGACGCTGAGCTTGTCTGCGAGATAAGAGGGGTGCCGAGAACCACCAGAGATGGTGAGCTTGTCTGTGAGATAATAAGGGGTGCCAAGAACCACCAGAGATGGTGATCTTGTCTGTGAGATAATAAGGGGTGCCAAGAACCACCAGAGTTGGTGAGCTTGTCTGCGAGATAAGCATGGGTGCCGAGAACCACCAGAGATGGTGAGCTTGTCTGCGAGATAAGCGGGGTGCTGAGAACCACCAGAGACGGCGAGCTTGTCTGCGAGATAAGCAGGGGTGCTGAGAACCACCAGAGATGGTGAGCTTTTCTGCGAGATAAGCAGGGGTGCTGAGTACCACCAGAGATGGGGAGCTTCTCTGCAAGATAAGAGGGGTGCTGAGAACCACCAGAGACGGTGAGCTTTTCTGCGAGATAAGCGGGGGTGCTAAGAACCACCAGAGATGGGGAGCTTCTCTGCAAGATAAGAGGGGTGCCGAGAACCACCAGAGACGGTGAGCTTGTCTGCGAGATAAGCGGGGGTGCCACGAACCCTCAGAGATGGTGAGCTTGTCTGTGAGATAAGCGGGGTGCGAGAACCACCAGAGACGGTGAGCTTGTCTGCGAGATAAGCAGGGTGTGGGGAGCCACCAGAGATGGTGAGCTTGTCTGCGAGATAAGCGGGGGTGCTAAGAACCACCAGAGATGGTGAGCTTGTCTGCGAGATAAGCAGGGGTGCCGAGAACCACCAGAGACGGTGAGCTTTTCTGCGAGATAAGCGGGGGTGCTAAGAACCACCAGAGATGGTGAGCTTGTCTGTGAGATAAGCGGGGTGCGAGAACCACCAGAGACGGTGAGCTTGTCTGCGAGATAAGCAGGGGTGCTGAGAACCACCAGAGACGGTGAGCTTGTCTGCGAGATAAGCAGGGGTGCTGAGAACCACCAGAGACGGTGAGCTTTTCTGCGAGATAAGCGGGGGTGCTAAGAACCACCAGAGATGGTGAGCTTGTCTGTGAGATAAGCGGGGTGCGAGAACCACCAGAGACGGTGAGCTTGTCTGTGAGATAAGCAGGGGTGCTGAGAACCACCAGAGACGGTGAGCTTTTCTGCGAGATAAGCGGGGGTGCTAAGAACCACCAGAGATGGTGAGCTTGTCTGTGAGATAAGCGGGGTGCGAGAACCACAAGAGACGGTGAGCTTGTCTGCGAGATAAGCGGGGTGCCGAGAACCACCAGAGACGTTGAGCTTGTCTGCGAGATAAGCGAGGGTGTGGAGAACCGCCAGAGATGGTGAGCTTGTCTGTGAGATAAGCAGGGTGCCTAGAACCACCAGAGAAGGTGAGCTTCTCTGCGAGATAAGTGGGGGTGCCGAGAACCACCAGAGATGGTGAGCTTGTCTGTGAGATAAGCAGGGGTGCCTAGAACCACCAGAGATGGTGAGCTTGTCTGACAGATAAGGGGGGGTGCGGAGAGCCACCAGAAATGGTGAGCTTGTCTGAGAGATAAGCGGGGATACTGGTCATTGTGGCTTTGTAATTATGCAGCTGGTTTTGAAGACGGTGCAGCCATGAAGGGGAGCCATTAGAGTTCCATCAGGGAGGGGGTGATATGATCATATTTCCTCCGGCCCTGGATGAGACTTGTAGGATGTCTTAAAGGGGTGCCAGTGTGGAGTCTCAAAGCAGGGTGCTCTGCCCAAGACCAGGACCACTGCACCAGGACCCACACCAGACACTGCCCAGTAACCACTGACTATCCTAGGACCCACACTGGATACTGCCCAGTAACCACAGACTATCCTAGGACCCACACTGGATACTGCTCAGTAACCACAGACCTTCCTAGGACCCACACTGGATACTGCCCAGTAACCACAGACTATCCTAGGACCCACAAGGAATACTGCCCAGTAATTACAGACCATCCTAGGACCCACACTGGATACTGCGCAGTAACCACAGACCTTCCTAGGACCCACCCTGGATACTGCCCAGTAACCACAGACTATCCTAGGACCCACAAGGAATACTGCCCAGTAATTACAGACCATCCTAGGACCCACACTGGATACTGCGCAGTAACCACAGACCTTCCTAGGACCCACCCTGGATACTGCCCAGTAACCACAGACTATCCTATGACCCACACTGGATACTGCCCAGTAACCAAAGACTATACTAGGACCCACAAGGAATACTGCCCAGTAACCACAGACCATCCTAGGACCCACACTGGATACTGCTCAGTAACCACAGACCTTCCTAGGACCCACACTGGATACTGCCCAGTAACCACAGACTATCCTAGGACCCACACTGGATACTGCCCAGTAACCACAGACTATCCTAGGACCCGCACTGGATACTGCCCAGTAACCACTGACTATCCTAGGACCCACACTGGATACTGCCCAGTAACCACTGATACTGCCCAGTAACCACAGACTATACTAGGACCCACAAGAAATACTGCCCAGTAACCACAGACTATCCTAGGACCCACACTGGATACTGCTCAGTAACCACAGACCTTCCTAGGACCCACACTGGATACTGCCCAGTAACCACAGACTATCCTAGGACCCACACTGGATACTGCCCAGTAACCACAGACTATCCTAGGACCCGCACTGGATACTGCCCAGTAACCACTGACTATCCTAGGACCCACACTGGATACTGCCCAGTAACCACTGATACTGCCCAGTAACCACAGACCTTCCTAGGACCCACACTGGATACTGCCCAGTAACCACAGACTATTCTAGGACCCACACTGGATACTGCCCAGTAACCACAGACTATCCTAGGACCCACATTGGATACTGCCCAGTAACCACTGACTATCCTAGGACCCACACTGGATACTGCCGAGTAACCACAGACCTTCCTAGGACCCACACTGGATACTGCCCAGTAACCACTGACTATCCTAGGGCCCACACTGGATACTGCTCAGTAACCACAGACCTTCCTAGGACCCACACTGGATACTGCCCAGTACCCACTGACTATCCTAGGACCCACACTGGATACTGCTCAGTAACCACAGACCTTGCTAGGACCCACACTGGATACTGCCCAGTACCCACTGACTAGTCTAAGACCCACAAGGAATACTGCCCAGTAACCACAGACTATCCTAGGACCCACACTGGATACTGCTTAGTAACCACAGACCTTCCTAGGACCCACACTGGATACTGCCCAGTAACCACAGACTATCCTAGGACCCACACTGGATACTGCCCAGTAACCACAGACTATCCTAGGACCCACACTGGATACTGCCCAGTAACCACTGACTATCCTAGGACCCACACTGGATACTGCCCAGTAACCACAGACCTTCCTAGGACCCACACTGGATACTGCCCAGTAACCACTGACTATCCTAGGACCCACACTGGATACTGCTCAGTAACCACAGACCTTCCTAGGACCCACACTGGATACTGCCCAGTAACCACTGACTATCCTAGGACCCACACTGGATACTGCCCAGTAACCACAGACCTTCCTAGGACCCACCCTGGATACTGCCCAGTAACCAAAGACTATCCTAGGACCCACACTGGATACTGCCCAGTAACCACAGACTATCCTATGACCCACACTGGATACTGCCCAGTAACCACAGACTATACTAGGACCCACAAGGAATACTGCCCAGTAACCACAGACCATCCTAGGACCCACACTGGATACTGCTCAGTAACCACAGACCTTCCTAGGACCCACACTGGATACTGCCCAGTAACCACAGACTATCCTAGGACCCACACTGGATACTGCCCAGTAACCACAGACTATCCTAGGACCCGCACTTGATACTGCCCAGTAACCACTGACTATCCTAGGACCCACACTGGATACTGCCCAGTAACCACTGATACTGCCCAGTAACCACAGACTATCCTAGGACCCACACTGGATACTGCTCAGTAACCACAGACCTTCCTAGGACCCACACTGGATACTGCCCAGTAACCACAGACTATCCTAGGACCCACACTGGATACTGCCCAGTAACCACAGACTATCCTAGGACCCGCACTGGATACTGCCCAGTAACCACTGACTATCCTAGGACCCACACTGGATACTGCCCAGTAACCACTGATACTGCCCAGTAACCACAGACTATACTAGGACCCACAAGGAATACTGCCCAGTAACCACAGACTATCCTAGGACCCACACTGGATACTGCTCAGTAAACACAGACCTTCCTAGGACCCACACTGGATACTGCCCAGTAACCACAGACTATTCTAGGACCCACACTGGATACTGCCCAGTAACCACAGACTATCCTAGGACCCACATTGGATACTGCCCAGTAACCACTGACTATCCTAGGACCCACACTGGATACTGCCCAGTAACCACAGACCTTCCTAGGACCCACACTGGATACTTCCCAGTAACCACTGACTATCCTAGGGCCCACACTGGATACTGCTCAGTAACCACAGACCTTCCTAGGACCCACACTGGATACTGCTCAGTAACCACAGACCTTGCTAGGACCCACACTGGATACTGCCCAGTACCCACTGACTAGTCTAAGACCCACAAGGAATACTGCCCAGTAACCACAGACTATCCTAGGACCCACACTGGATACTGCTCAGTAACCACAGACCTTCCTAGGACCCACACTGGATATTGCCCAGTAACCACAGACTATCCTAGGACCCACACTGGATACTGCCCAGTAACCACAGACTATCCTAGGACCCACACTGGATACTGCCCAGTAACCACTGACTATCCTAGGACCCACACTGGATACTGCCCAGTAACCACAGACGTTCCTAGGACCCACACTGGATACTGCCCAGTAACCACTGAATATCCTAGGACCAACACTGGATACTGCTCAGTAACCACAGACCTTCCTAGGACCCACACTGGATACTGCCCAGTACCCACTGACTATCCTAGGACCCACACTGGATACTGCTCAGTAACCACAGACCTTCCTAGGACCCACACTGGATACTGGCCAGTATCCACTGACTAGTCTAAGACCCACAAGGAATACTGCCCAGTAACCACAGACTATCCTAGGACCCACACTGGATACTGCTCAGTAACCACAGACCTTCCTAGGACCCACACTGGATACTGCCCAGTAACCACAGACTATCCTAGGACCCACACTGGATACTGCTCAGTAACCACAGACCTTCCTAGGACCCACACTGGATACTGCCCAGTAACCACTGACTAGTCTAAGACCCACAAGGAATACTGCCCAGTAACCACAGACTATCCTAGGACCCACACTGGATACTGCTCAGTAACCACAGACCTTCCTAGGACCCACACTGGATACTGCCCAGTAACCACAAACTATCCTAGGACCCACACTGGGTACTGCTCAGTAACCAACAGACCTTCCTAGGACCCACACTGGATACTGCCCAGTACCCACTGACTATCCTAGGACCCACACTGGATACTGCCCAGTAACCACAGACTATCCTAGGACCCACACTGGATACTGCCCAGTAACCACTGACTATCCTAGGACCCACACTGGATACTGCTCAGTAACCACAGACTATCCTAGGACCCACACTGGATACTCCCCAGTAACCACTGACTCCCCTAGGACCCACACTGGACACTGCCCAGTAACCACAGACTATACTGGGACCCACACTGGGTACAGCCCAGTAACCACTCACTATCCTAGGACCCACTCTGGATACTGCTCAGTAACCACTGACTATCCTAGGACCCACACTGGATACTGCCCAGTAACCACTGACTATCCTAGGACCCACACTGGATACTGCCCAGTAACCACTGACTATCCTAGGACCCACACTGGATACTGCCCAGTAACCACAGACTATCCTAGGACCCACACTGGATACTGCCCAGTAACCACTGACTATCCTAGGACCCACACTGCATACTGCCTAGTAACCACAGACTATCCTAGGACCCACACTGGATACTGCCCAGTAACCACTGACTATCCTAGGACCCACACTGGATACTGCCCAGCAACCACTGACTATCCTAGGACCCACACTGGATACTGCCCAGTACCTACAGACTATCCTAGGACCCACCCTGGATACTGCCCAGTAACCACAGACTATCCTAGGACCCACACTGGATACTGCCCAGTACCTACAGACTCTCCTAGGACCCACACTGGATACTGCCCAGTAACCGCAGACTATCCTAGGACCCACACTGGATACTGCCCAGTACCCACAGACTACCCTAGGACCCACACTGGATACTGCCCAGTAACCAGTGACTATCCTAGGACCCACACTGGATACTGCTCAGTAACCGCAGACTATCCTAGGACCCACACTGGATACTGCCCAGTACCCACAGACTACCCTAGGACCCACACTGGATACTGCCCAGTACCCACAGAGTATCCTAGGACCCACACTGGATACTGCCCAATAACCACAGACTATCCTAGGACCCACACTGGATACTGCCCAGTAACCACTGACTATCCTAGGACCCACACTGGATACTGCCCAGTAACCACAGACTATCCTAGGACCCACACTGGATACTTCCCAGTAACCACTGACTATCCTAGGACCCACACTGGATACTGCCCAGTAACCACAGACTATCCTAGGACCCACACTGGATACTGCCCAGTAAACACAGACCTTCCTAGGACCCACACTGGATACTGCCCAGTAACCACAGACTATTCTAGGACCCACACTGGATACTGCCCAGTAACCACAGACTATCCTAGGACCCACATTGGATACTGCCCAGTAACCACTGACTATCCTAGGACCCACACTGGATACTGCCCAGTAACCACAGACCTTCCTAGGACCCACACTGGATACTTCCCAGTAACCACTGACTATCCTAGGGCCCACACTGGATACTGCTCAGTAACCACAGACCTTCCTAGGACCCACACTGGATACTGCCCAGTACCCACTGACTATCCTAGGACCCACACTGGATACTGCTCAGTAACCACAGACCTTGCTAGGACCCACACTGGATACTGCCCAGTACCCACTGACTAGTCTAAGACCCACAAGGAATACTGCCCAGTAACCACAGACTATCCTAGGACCCACACTGGATACTGCTCAGTAACCACAGACCTTCCTAGGACCCACACTGGATATTGTCCAGTAACCACAGACTATCCTAGGACCCACACTGGATACTGCCCAGTAACCACAGACTATCCTAGGACCCACACTGGATACTGCCCAGTAACCACTGACTATCCTAGGACCCACACTGGATACTGCCCAGTAACCACAGACCTTCCTAGGACCCACACTGGATACTGCCCAGTAACCACTGAATATCCTAGGACCAACACTGGATACTGCTCAGTAACCACAGACCTTCCTAGGACCCACACTGGATACTGCCCAGTACCCACTGACTATCCTAGGACCCACACTGGATACTGCTCAGTAACCACAGACCTTCCTAGGACCCACACTGGATACTGGCCAGTATCCACTGACTAGTCTAAGACCCACAAGGAATACTGCCCAGTAACCACAGACTATCCTAGGACCCACACTGGATACTGCTCAGTAACCACAGACCTTCCTAGGACCCACACTGGATACTGCCCAGTAACCACAGACTATCCTAGGACCCACACTGGATACTGCTCAGTAACCACAGACCTTCCTAGGACCCACACTGGATACTGCCCAGTAACCACTGACTAGTCTAAGACCCACAAGGAATACTGCCCAGTAACCACAGACTATCCTAGGACCCACACTGGATACTGCTCAGTAACCACAGACCTTCCTAGGACCCACACTGGATACTGCCCAGTAACCACAAACTATCCTAGGACCCACACTGGGTACTGCTCAGTAACCAACAGACCTTCCTAGGACCCACACTGGATACTGCCCAGTACCCACTGACTATCCTAGGACCCACACTGGATACTGCCCAGTAACCACAGACTATCCTAGGACCCACACTGGATACTGCCCAGTAACCACTGACTATCCTAGGACCCACACTGGATACTGCTCAGTAACCACAGACTATCCTAGGACCCACACTGGATACTCCCCAGTAACCACTGACTCCCCTAGGACCCACCCTGGACACTGCCCAGTAACCACAGACTATACTGGGACCCACACTGGGTACAGCCCAGTAACCACTGACTATCCTAGGACCCACTCTGGATACTGCTCAGTAACCACTGACTATCCTAGGACCCACACTGGATACTGCCCAGTAACCACTGACTATCCTAGGACCCACACTGGATACTGCCCAGTAACCACTGACTATCCTAGGACCCACACTGGATACTGCCCAGTAACCACAGACTATCCTAGGACCCACACTGGATACTGCCCAGTAACCACTGACTATCCTAGGACCCACACTGCATACTGCCTAGTAACCACAGACTATCCTAGGACCCACACTGGATACTGCCCAGTAACCACAGACTATCCTATGACCCACACTGGATACTGCCCAGTAACCACAGACTATCCTAGGACCCACACTGGATACTGCCCAGTAACCACAGACTATCCTAGGACCCACATCAGATACTGCCCAGTACCCGCTGACTGCTCCAGGACTTTCAATCTCTCACAGTAGCATTCCAAACCATAGGTTTTTTTTGTCCACCCTAATCGGGACCCAGCCGTATGCACGTCAGTCGTCACCCTACTCCCTATGGGAACAGCCCAGCCCAAACTGCCAGGCCAAGCTCTCCGTGAACCGAAACACAGGCAACCCAAGACGGGTTTCACCCTGGTTTGGGCTTATCAGTCGGGTGTAGGTTTGTTCCAGTGAGACAGTGGGCAAGGGACCCACGTCTGGGGCTACCCTTGGCCACTAAAGCGGGTCACATCAAACACACAAAAAGTGATGGGATGAAGCTTGCAATAAGTCTAACCGCTGGCAATCGCTCATATTCTGCCCAGTAACCAATCACAGACCAGGAACCCAGGAAAAACCCTCTCATCTTCCCTTCCTTTCGGGCCAGAGACTGTCCTTCTATTTTAAATCTACAACTTAACACCAACAGCACAGAACAATCCATCAAGTGTTCACGGCTGAAGTAAACCCAGGAACTTGTAGATGAAGCAAGAACAGTTTCCCTAAACCCCCTGCAGACAAAACAGGTTTTAAGAGGTTTGGAGAGTTTGCTGGCAGAACATGTACAAAAATAACCTCTAAAGCAGTCTGAAGGTACTTTAGGTGGAGGGTGTTGTACAACTGGGTGTAAAGGCACACTTGAGGGACCACACCCTGGCTCGTGCATGGAATGACGCTGACGCCCTTCCGGGCACACCTCTGCGTGATCGCAGATGGCAGGGGTAAGGTGTGCCAGTTTATACGACTGGCACAGTAATAGAAAATGTTTAACTTTCTACATGTTTATAGAGTAGTAAAAGGAGGGGGGAGGGGGGGCACTCCTTGACTTAAGAGCTCCAGTTGGGGAAGTCCATGTGATAGGTCAAAGTCACCCAAAGGGAGCCCTTTCTCAAAGGTCATAGGTCGCAGCAGGTGAGAGGACAGGGATGGGTGGTGTGACTTGAGCAGATGAGAAGCTATCTTCATAGCACAGGGCTGTCAGCCTCTCCTCCACCAACCAGCTATAGCGGCTTGAAGGAAGCTGCCCATGCAGCGTGAATGAAGCTCCCATGTCCAGCTTGGACCGTCCATGAAGAACCGCCATCTTGTGCAGCACACGGGGTACATATGAGCCCGCCCTACACCTAGCTCACACACTACATACACACCCGACATGATGTCACGAAGGGTCTTCAATCGTGGCGACTTATCTGAACTTTGAGTACGGCGAGTCTGTGCACTCTCTCGGCCGCGCGATGGGTAAAAGGCGTGTGCCCCGGGACTTTAATCCTGTACCACCACTGCCAGTCACCTCATAGCTCGGGCTGAGGGGGCAGTAGCCACCAACACTCAGAAGCACACTTGGGAGCTCTCTTGTCACACAACACAACACAACTCACATGATTGTCAAGGTTGCAGGAGGAAAACCAAAGCCGTACCCAGAAAAAAGGAGACGACAGACAGTGGCGCAGCTTTACCAAGGGATCTATGACAGAATTTCGACAGACAGAATTTCGACCTACACAAATATCGGCGTAATTATATCGATAGCAAAAATATCGACGCCCTATGTACAACATGGTAAGTACCAAAATATCGAAAAATTAATATCGATGTTAAAAATATCGTTGTTAAATATATCGATTTTTTTTAAATTTAAAATAACATTAAAAAAACTGTAAATAATACTTATTAATTACTTAAACATATTTAAATATATGTAATAATTGTTAAAAAAAATAATAATACATATTTAATAAAATGATAAATCATATATAATATATAATTACTTAACAATAATTACTATTCCCACTCCAGTGGGTGCAACAGTAGGGAAAACTGACCCTGAACACTAAAAATACCCCTTTACCCAAAAACCTAAAACTGACCCTGAACCCTAAAAATACCCCTTTACCCATAAACTGAAAACTGACCCTGAACCCTAAAAATACCCCTTTACCAAAGAACTGAAAACTGACCCTGAACCCTAAAAATACCCCTTTACCAAAGAACTGAAAACTGACCCTGAACCCAAAAAATACCCCTTTACCCAAAAACTGAAAACTGACCCTGAACCCTAAAAATACCCCTTTACCCAAAAACTGAAAACTGACCCTGAACCCTAAAAATACCCCTTTACCCAAAAACTGAAAACTGACCCTGAACCCTAAAAATACCCCTTTACCCAAAAACTGAAAACTGACCCTGAACTCTAAAAATACCCCTTTACCAAAGAACTGAAAACTGACCCTGAACCCTAAAAATACCCCTTTACCCAAAAACTGAAAACTGACCCTGAACCCTAAAAATACCCCTTTACCCAAAAACTGAAAACTGACCCTGAACCCTAAAAATACCCCTTTACCCAAAAACTGAAAACTGACCCTGAACCCTAAAAATACCCCTTTACCCAAAATTAATTAATATTACAAATAAATTACTTCCCACCCTATTCCCCTATAAACCCACAACCCGCTGTGGTAGTAAAACATATAATTTAGTTAAAAATATACATAAATTATCAATTAATTAAACAATTAATCAATTAAAATAAATCATTGCCAATTAATATTTAATTGCAAAATAAATTAATCATTGAAAAATAATTATTTAATTACAAATACATTACTTCCCACCCTATTCCCCTATAAACCCACAACCCGCTGTGGTAGTAAAACATATTATTTACTTTTATATATTTTTAAATTATAAAAACATATTATAACAATTAATTTAAATACTTAACTAATATTTCTAACACATATTAGTAAATCGAAATTACTTACATCGATATATATGCTATCGATATTAGTAATTTCGATATTACTTACCTTAGGGTCGATATTCTGGCCATCGATATTCTGGACATCGATATTCTGTCCCATCGATATTAGCAACTCGATATAAGTGTAGGTCGAAATTAAAAACTCGATATTTTGACTGTTTACCTTACCAAGACATGGAGAGGGCCTCTCACAAATGAAAGGAGAACCACACAAGAGCTATATACAATTTATGTATTTATTACTAAATACTCTCTACTAACCTCTTCATGAGATTAGAGCACAAAGCACACAATATTAAATCACCAGAAGGACAGTAAATAGCACAATACACAGCGGTCTCCAGGGAGAGATGAACCATATACTAAGAAAGTGGTATAACAACCACAACTTGACTGGACACAGTGCCTAGAGCACGTAGAATCTCTGGGACCCCAAGGAACCACCCAAAGGAGTGAAACAGGGGACCCACGGAGGACGGGTGCAGTGAGGAAACACGACCGCGTGCTCCGTACATCTCTATGGGAAAGTCGTGGTTGCAATTTTAGAGATTAGGAACACTTCAGAGAGGCCTTTAAGCAAACCCTTTCAAATATAGAAGTTTCTAGGGCCATAACCCTTGTAAGTACTGGAGTACCCGTGTTACCCATCCCAGGGGAGCCGGGTGCATAGGGGTCAAGTGATGTCGGGAATCTTCGTTGTTTTCAATGGCGTGATGCTGCAAAGTGCTGCTGCGTTGGAAAGGAAAAGTGTCCAGTGTGACCCAAGCCTGGATCTGAGGTGAGAAGAACCAGAAAGCAGAGGGGACAGAGTCTGGGTCACTTCAGGATGACCCGGGGCACGATAGACGAATGCCCACCGATGTCGGGTGCTTCAGGTGAGAAGATGTGATGCTTGACTCTGCAGCCACGGGGACCAGGAGACGTCGACGATGACCAAAGTCCGGAGGTGAACTGTCCCATGAAGGATGTCGAGTGCTGGTGGTCAGTGTCCTGATGGAACACCAACAAACCTTGGCAACTGCAACCCATTCAGTCAGAGGAAATCAGCTTTGGTGAGGACCAGCAAGGTCCTGGGGACTCTCCAAGCTATGGAGAGTCAGGGCACGTCTGGAGCAACCAGTAAAGCCCAAGGAAAGTCAAAGTTACCTTCGGAGGGACCCACAGGCCAACGGACCAGGGGTCGTGAAGGGACCTCGAGCTGAATCACGAAATACCAGCCCACGGAACACTCGTGGAGTGTAGGCCGGAAATCTTCAGGGGAAATACTGCTCGGGGTCAGGACTAAACGTAGCCCAAAGCACAGCCTCAGGGATTGCCAAAAAGCATATGCTGCTGCAGAAGTACACGGTGCACAGGGGTTCGGGTTGCACGGTCCCCACGAGGGATACTGTTTTCAGAGTTGCTGAGAGGTCAGATCAACCTCAGGGACGCTCAGGAACCCACCTCCTGTGTTACAGAAATCTTCGGAGTCCTCAGGAGCTCGGGAGATGCAAACCGGTCAGATGCGTTAAGGTGCCGGCTGCTGCAGGGGAGTAACTCCTTTACTCCAAGGGAGATTCTTCATTCATCCAGCGAAGTGTAGGTCGTCGAAGTACTTGGTGTCTGTATCAGAGTTTAGTCCAGGTAAAATCTAAAGTCCTGTAGTCAGGGGTTCCTACTTTGTACCCAAGGAAGGGGTGGGACAAACTCTGGGGATCCACCTATGGGAGGGTCAGGACAGAGGGGGGCTAAACCCGTGTCCTTTGTCCAGTTTCACGCCAGAGCAGGAGCACATTTATTTATTTATTTTATTTGTCATTTACCGCGAGGTTATAATGCTCTGAAATATATATGGTTGGCCGCATCACAAACAGCCCCAGAAAATAGGTTCCGAAGGCTGCAGAGGGGCTCTGCTCATGCATGGGCACCCTCTCGCATAAAACCCAGCACCCTGCCTTCAAGATTGATAAAGCCTGCCATAGGGGTGACTGATAGATTTATATGTGCAGTGATTTAGAATACATCTAGTGAACCTATATCTAAGTAAGGCGTGCATACACCACCTTATACAGGCTGCCGTAGCAGACCTGTGGTGTCAGTTTGAGTGGTCTCTCAGAGGTGTCATAATACATGCTGCAGCCCCCGGGAGGCCTCTGGGGTACCTATGCCCTTAGTACCTAGTGTACCATATACTAGGGACTGATAAGGGTACCCCAGTATCCAATCTGGAGTGTACCTATAGTACATGCAATCATTTTAGAGAGGAAGCAGCTAGGCTGGCGTCCTAGATAGCAGGGCCCCAGCCAGACTAAAGTCGAAAACAGTGAAACACCAGCAAAAAGTGGGGGTAACTATAAGAAGCAGATCCTACTCTCCTACAGTGGCCCTCACGGAGGCAGGCTCGTTCAGAGACAGGCCCAGCCCTCACAGGACAGTCTTGGCCCTCAGAGAGGCAGGCTCAGCCCTCACAGAGGCAGGCTCAGCCCTCACAGAGGCAGGCTCAGCCCTCACAGGACAGTCTTGGCCCTCAGAGAGGCAGGCTCAGCCCTCACAGAGGCAGGCTCAGCCCTCACAGAGGCAGGCTCAGCCCTCACAGGACAGTCTTGGCCCTCAGAGAGGCAGGCTCAGCCCTCACAGAGGCAGGCTCAGCCCTCACAGAGGCAGGCTCAGCCCTCACAGGACAGTCTTGGCCCTCAGAGAGGCAGGCTCAGCCCTCACAGAGGCAGGCTCAGCCCTCACAGGACAGTCTTGGCCCTCAGAGAGGCAGGCTCAGCCCTCACAGAGGCAGGCTCAGCCCTCACAGAGGCAGGCTCAGCCCTCACAGGACAGTCTTGGCCCTCAGAGAGGCAGGCTCAGCCCTCACAGAGGCAGGCTCAGCCCTCACAGAGGCAGGCTCAGCCCTCACAGGACAGTCTTGGCCCTCAGAGAGGCAGGCTCAGCCCTCACAGAGGCAGGCTCAGCCCTCACAGAGGCAGGCTCAGCCCTCACAGGACAGTCTTGGCACTTAGAGAGGCAGGCTCAGCCCTCACTGAGACAGACTAAGCACTCACAGAGGCAGGCTCAGCCCTCACAGAGCTAGCTTAGCCCCGACATAGACAGGCTCAGCCCTCACAGAGACAGGCTGAGCCCTCACAGAGCTAGCTTAGCCCCGACATAGACAGGCTCAGCCCTCACAGAGACAGGCTCAGCCCTCACAGAGACAGGCTCAGCCCTCCCAGAGCTAGCTTAGCCCCGACATAGACAGGCTCAGCCCTCACAGAGACAGGCTCAGCCCTCACAGAGACAGGCTCAGCCCTCACAGAGCTAGCTTAGCCCCGACATAGACAGGCTCAGCCCTCACAGAGACAGGCTGAGCCCTCACAGAGCTAGCTTAGCCCCGACATAGACAGGCTCAGCCCTCACAGAGACAGGCTCAGCCCTCACAGAGACAGGCTCAGCCCTCCCAGAGCTAGCTTAGCCCCGACATAGACAGGCTCAGCCCTCACAGAGACAGGCTGAGCCCTCACAGAGCTAGCTTAGCCCCGACATAGACAGGCTCAGCCCTCACTGAGACAGGCTGAGCCCTCACAGAGGCAGGCTCAGCCCTCACAGAGCTAGCTTAGCCCCGACATAGACAGGCTCAGCCCTCACAGAGACAGGCTGAGCCCTCACAGAGCTAGCTTAGCCCCGACATAGACAGGCTCAGCCCTCACAGAGGCAGGCTCAGCCCTCACAGGACAGTCTTGGCACTTAGAGAGGCAGGCTCAGCCCTCACTGAGACAGACTAAGCACTCACAGAGGCAGGCTCAGCCCTCACAGAGACAGGCTCAGCCCTCACAGGACAGTCTTGGCACTTAGAGAGGCAGGCTCAGCCCTCACTGAGACAGACTAAGCACTCCCAGAGACAGGCTCAGCCCTCACAGAGACAGGCTCAGCCCTCCCAGAGGCAGGCTCAATACCATACGACAGTCTCGGCCATCACACAGGCAGGCTCAGCCCTCACAGGACAGACTCAGCCCTAATAGGGCAGGCTTAGACCTCACAGAGGCAGGCTGAGCCTCACAGGGACAGCCTAAGCCCTCATAGGAAAGAGCCCCTTGTAGGACATGGTTTTACCCCACTTTATGCCTGGTATCTGGTGAAATTTTTAATCGGAGTGGGCTGAATTCCTGCTAACCAGGTACCCAGCACCAGTGTTCTTTCACTAAAACTGTTCCACAGTTAGCACAACTTCAGCCCCCCTGTAAGTCCTTAGTAAATGGTACCCCTGGTACGCGGGGCATGGGGTCTCAAAAGGGGCCACAAGGGGCTGCAGCACATATTGTGCCACCCCAGGGCCCCCTCACCAAGACCCTTCATACTGACAGTGCCGGCTGCGTGTCTTGGTGCAGAGAACACAGAAGAGTCGACATGGCACAGATCTCTGTGTGCCATGCCCACACGCAGAGCATGAGGAATAGGTAAGTCACCTCCACGGCCGGCCTTACAGACCCATGGCAGGGTGCACTATACCCATGTCAGGGCACATTTGCAAGACTGGGCATGTCCCAGTGACAGCTACGTTCACCCATTAGATATTACTAGTGCGCTGTGAAGCCATAACAAGACATGAGCTGGACACCTGTCACTACGAGTCCCCCAGCTCCGTGGTGGCTTCACTGTACCCCAAGGTCTTTGGTACCAAGCACCTCATCTTAAACCCACACTGATGCCAGTGTTGGATTTAATGTACACAGAGAGCACTTTAGGGGTGCCCCCTAAAAACCTACTTACTACCAGTGTGATCACCCACTGGTCTCGGCCGGCCTGCCACCACTACACATGGTTCTGGCCTCCTGGGGTGACAGGCTTCGGTCTCAGATGCCAGGAACAAACCCCGCCCTGGGCGGAGGTGTCCACACCTCGTCCAGGCAGGACCTACCTTCTAGGGCGGGAAGCTTCCAAGCCATGCCGCCTTTGAAATGTGGCAGACGCCTCTCCAGCCAGTGGAAGATGCCAAGCCACCTGTCCCGTCCTATCTTTTCCGCAGGAGGACAGGCAGGAAAATGTGTTAGATTAGGAAGTGTGCCCACACCCAGACAGCACCACCCCTAAGGTGGGCAGCTGAGGTGGACCCCACTGTTTAGAATCCTCCATCTTGTGTTGGGAAGAATTGACCTATTTGGGTCTGGATTATGCCCACTTCCCACAGGAAGTGGTCATATAGAGGGTGCAGTCACCCTAAAGGTAGGTAGCCCATTGGCTACCACCTGGTACTCCCCGTGATACCCCTACATTGAGTATTTTGGGGGCACACCTTGACCCAGCACTTCAGATTCGATGGACCTAAAGACGGGGAGGACAAAGGGGAGCTGCTGAACCCGAGACCCGAGTGCCTCCGCAGTGTTTTGGCGCAAACCCCTGCCGGCCGCTTCAAGACTCGACAGTCGAGGTGAACTGTCTCTTTCTGCTGCTGTGCGGCATCTAAGAGCCCCAGAGGGCTACCAGCCTTCACAAACTGCCCAAGACCTCCCTTGGAGCAGAGAAGCTGCTCCCTGCAGACCACAGGCACCGAAACCGAAGGAGTCCGATTCACAGACGTGCAGCTCCCCAGCCCGACCGGCGCAGCAACCAACCAGGAAGAGGTACTCGTGCTCTGCAAGGGCAGATCTGTCTGAGCCTCACAGAGACAACCTGAGGCCTCACAGACTGAGACAGGCCGAGCCCTCAATGAGTCAGGCTAGCTCTCACAGACAGGCTGAGCCCTCACAGAGACAGGCTGAGCCCTCACTGAGACAGGCTGAGCCCTCACAGAGACAGGCTGAGCCCTCACAGAGACAGGCCGAATACTCGCAGAGAGAGGCTGATCCCTCACAGAGAGAGTCTGAGCCCTCACAGAGAGAGGCTGAGCCCTCACTGACTAGTCAAGTCAAGTCAGAAAATTTATATAGTGCGCTACATACCCAGAGGGTCTCAAGGCGCTTGAGGAAGGGTGGGGAGTTATTTGTCAAATATCCAGGTTTTGAGTTGTTTTCTGAAGGCAAGGTGGTTTTGCGTGAGGCGGAGGTGAATGGGAAGGGAGTTCCAGGTTTTTGCCGCAAGATAGGAGAAGGATCTTCCTCCCATGGTGGTTTTATTGATGCGAGGTACAGCAGCAAGGGCTTGGTTGGAAGAGCGTAGCTGGCGGGAGGGGGTGTAGAAGGAGAGTCGTGTGTTGAGGCAATCGGGTCCAAGTTTGTGAAGTGCTTTGTGTGCGCGGGTGAGGAGGCGGAATGTTATTCTCTTGTTGACGGGGAGCCAGTGGAGGTCTCTCAGGTGACCGGAAATATGGTCTTTGCGTGGGATGTCTAGTATAAGTCTGGCTGAAGCGTTTTGGATGCGTTGGAGTTTTTTCTGTAGTTTTGCGGTGGTGCCGGCGTATAGGGTGTTACCGTAGTCTAGTCGACTTGTAACCAGTGCATGGGTGACCGTTTTTCTGGTTTTGGTGGGGATCCAGCGAAATGTTTTTTTGAGCATGCGAAGAATGTTGAAGCAAGATGATGAGACAGCGTTGACTTGTTTGTTCATCGAGAGTGAGGAGTCCAGGATGACGCCCAGGTTTCGTGCGTGGTCTGTTGGGATAGGTGCTTTTCCTAGGGCGGCTGGCCACCAAGAATCGTCCCAGGCGGAGGGGGAGGTACCTAAGATGAGGACTTCTGTTTTGTCTGAGTTCAGTTTCAGACGGCTGTGCTTCATCCACTCTGCTACTTCTTTCATTCCTTCATGTAGGTTGGTTTTGGCGGTGTTAGGGTCTTTGGTTAGTGAAAGGATCAGTTGGGTGTCATCAGCGTATGAGATGATGTTGAGGTTGTGTTGGCGTGCGATGGTCGCGAGGGGACTCATGTATACGTTGAATAGGGTGGGGCTAAGAGAGGATCCTTGTGGTACGCCGCAGATGACTTCGGTGGCTTCTGACTTGAACGATGGAAGGCGGACTCTCTGAGTTCTTCCGGAAAGAAACGAGGTGATCCAGTCCAGAGCTTTTCCTTGGATTCCGATGTTGTTGAGGTGTTGTATGAGTGTGCTGTGGCAGACAGTGTCGAAGGCTGCAGAGAGGTCAAGAAGGATAAGGGCGACTGTGTCTCCATTGTCCAGTAAAGTTCAGATGTCGTCTGTTGCTGCGATGAGGGCGGTCTCAGTGCTATGTTTGGCTCGGAAGCCGGACTGTGATGGGTCGAGGGATTTGTTGTATTCGAGGAAGGAGGCGAGCTGGTTGTTGACAGCTTTCTCGATGACTTTGGCCGGGAATGGAAGGAGCGAGATGGGTCGGTAGTTTTTGAGTTCGGTGGGGTCTGCTGTGGGTTTTTTCAGGAGTGCGTTGAGTTCGGCATGTTTCCAGCTTTCCGGGAATGTGGCGGAGTTGAGGGAGGAGTTGATGACGTCACGGAGGTGCGGTGCTATGACGGAGTCTGCTTTGTTGAAGATGTGATGAGGACAAGGGTCTGTGGGGGATCCTGAGTGGATGGAGTTCATCAGGCGAATGGTGTCCTCAGTGGAGATTGGGTTCCAGTCATGAAGGATGTTCAAGGGGGGTGAAGGCGCGGCAGAAGGTTGGGTGGGTTGGTCTCCGTGTTGGTTGTCGAAGCTGTTGTGGATGTTAGCGATTTTGTCGTGGAAGAACGAGGCTAAGGAGTCGCAAAGGGTTTGGGAGGGAGTGATGTCATTGGAGTTAGCAGTGGGGTTGGTGAACTCTTTGACGATGTTAAATAATTCCTTGCTGTTATGGGCGTTGTTGTCAAGTCTGTCTTTGAATGCGGATTTCTTGGCTGTCCGGATCAGTTGGTGGTGTATACGGGTGGCGTTTTTGAAGGCCTCCTTGGAGCTAGTGTTTGGGTCTTTTTTCCAGGTCTTCTCAAGGGAGCGACAGAGTTTCTTTGATTTCTTAAGATCATCGTTGAACCAGGGGGCGTTTTTTCTGCCTAGTTTGATTTGACGTGTTTTCAAGGGTGCTAGGTTGTCGGCACTGTTGGTGAGCCATTGTGTGAGGTTAATGGCTGCTTGGTTAGGGTTTGATGAAAAGGCAGGGGGGTTTTGAAGAAGCGATGTGGAGATCTGGTCGATGGTGATTTTGTTCCAATTTCTTCTTAGAGTGGGTTGAGGGAGGCAGTGGGTTGTGGTCTTTTTGTATTCAAAATGAACGCAGCTGTGGTCCGTCCAATGGTGAGCTGTGGTGTGATCGAAGGAGATGTGCTTGCTGGAGGTGAAGATAGGGTCGAGTGTGTGTCCTGCGTAGTGGGTGGGGATGTTTACTAGTTATTTGAGTCCGAGGTTGGCGAGATTGTCCAGTAGGGTGGTGGTGTTGCTGTTGTTGCTCTTTTCCAGGTGGAAGTTGAGGTCTCCCAGTAGGATGTAGTCTTCTGAGGGGAGGGCGTGTGGGGTGATAAAGTCGATGATGTCTTCATTGAATTGTGCACGGGGTCCTGGTGGCCTGTAGAGGAGTGTGCCTCTGAGCGTGGTATTGGGGTTGATGTGGATCTGGAAGTGAAGGTGTTCGGCGATAGCGAGGCTGTCGTCTGAGGTGGTTGAGACACAGATGGAATTCTTATGGACGATGGCGATGCCTCCTCCTGTTTGGATGGTGCGATCTTTTCGTATGATCTTATAGTCTTCCGGGATGGCAATGGTGATGTCTGGAGCTGAAGAGGCGTTCATCCAGGTTTCTGTTCTGTCATCCAAGTTTCTGTTAGGAATGCGACATCTGGAGAGATGGTGTCAAGTAGATTCCACTGGTCGATGGCGTGTTAGTGAACTGAGCCCTCACAGAGACAGGCTGAGCCCTCACTTAGACAGGCTAGCTCTCACAGACAGGCTGAGCCCTCACTGACTGAGGCAGGCCGAGCCCTCACTGAGACAGGCCGAACCTTCACAGAGACAGGCCGAGCCCTCATAGGGACAGGCTAGCTCTCACTGACACCGGCTGAGCCCTCACTTAGACAGGCTAGCTCTCACAGACAGGCTGAGCCCTCACTGACTGAGGCAGGCCGTGCCCTCACTGAGACAGGCCGAACCTTCACAGAGACAGGCCGAGCCCTCATAGGGACAGGCTAGCTCTCACTGACACCGGCTGAGCCCTCACTTAGACAGGCTAGCTCTCACAGACAGGCTGAGCCCTCACAGAGACAGGCTGAGCCCTCACTGAGACAGGCCGAGCCCTCACTGAGACACGCTCAGCCCTCACAGAGAGAGACTGAGCCCTCACAGAGAGAGACTGAGCCCTCACTGAGACAGGCTGAGCCCTCACTGAGACAGGCTGAGCCCTCACAGAGAGAGACTGAGCCCTCACTTAGACAGGCTGAGCCCTCACAGAGACAGGCTGAGCCTCACTGGGACAGCAAAAGTTGATATAAATAAATAAACCTAAGTGACCGTCGTCTACAAGTGACCCCGCTGGCGGAACATTCACTGCTTCTGACGGCCTCTAGCTCCTTTCACCTCCGGGCGAGCTAGTAAGACTGTGGCTTTGGCTACTGAATTGTGCAGCGCTCCCCAGAGGGCAGCGTGGAAGGGGTCTTCCTCTTGGTGGGGGCAGGGCCTTGTGTGGGGGTCACCTGTCCACAGAAAGGCCGCTGGGGGGGCGGCAGCCCCCACCCCAGGCAGACAGGAGTGGGAGGGGGCACTGACAGGCTTTAATTAGCAGCTTGGTGCCGGGAGGAGGGGGGGGGGCATTCCTGGGGGTGTCCATGGGCCAGGAATGTCAGGGGCGGGAGAGAGAGGAATATGGCAGCCGGGAGTCAGTCCGGGGAGGGGGGGGGGGGGGGGGGGGCAGGTGTTATAAATACCACGAAAACAAACACTGGGACGAGCACTACAGAGCCCTCTAAGAGACAGACAGAGCCCTCTTAGAGACAGACAGAGCCATACTGAGACAGGCCGAGCATTCACAGAGGCAGACTGAGCCCTCACAGAGACAGGCTGAGCCCTCTTAGAGACAGACAGAGCCATACTGAGACAGGCCGAGCCCTCTAAGAGACAGACAGAGCCCTCAGAGAGACAGGCTGAGCCCTCTTAGAGACAGACAGAGCCATACTGAGACAGGCCGAGCATTCACAGAGGCAGACTGAGCCCTCACAGAGACAAGCTGAGCCCTCACAGAGACAGGCTGAGCCCTCTTAGAGACAGACAGAGCCATACTGAGACAGGCCGAGCCCTCTAAGAGACAGACAGAGCCCTCAGAGACAGGCTGAGCCCTCACAGAGACAGACAGAGCCCTCGCAGAGACAGACAGAGCCCTCACAGAGAGAGGCTGAGCCCTCACAGAGACAGGCTGAGCCCTCTAAGAGACAGGCTGAGCCCTCACAGAGACAGGCTGAGCCCTCACTGAGACAGGCTGAGCCCTCTTAGAGACGGACAGAGCCATAGTGAGACAGGCCGAGCATTCACAGAGGCAGACTGAGCCCTCACAGAGACAGGCTGAGCCCTCACAGAGACAGGCTGAGCCCTCTTAGAGACAGACAGAGCCATACTGAGACAGGCCAAGCCCTCTAAGAGACAGACAGAGCCCTCAGAGACAGACAGAGCCCTCAGAGACAGGCTGAGCCCTCACAGAGACAGACAGAGCCCTCGCAGAGACAGACAGAGCCCTCACAGAGAGAGGCTGAGCCCTCACAGAGACAGGCTGAGCCCTCTAAGAGACAGGCTGAGCCCTCACAGAGACAGGCTGAGCCCTCACTGAGACAGGCTGAGCCCTCTTAGAGACGGACAGAGCCATAGTGAGACTGCCCGAAACCTCACAGACACAGGCTGAGCCCTCACAGAGACAGGCTGAGCCCTCAAAGAGACAGACAGAGCCCTCACAGAGACAGGCTGAGCCCTCACTGGGACAAGCCGAGCCCTCACAGAGACAGGCTGAGCCCTCACAGACACAGGCTGAGCCCTCACAGAGACAGGCTGAGCCCTCACAGAGACAGGCCGAGCCCTCACAGAGACATGCTGAGCCCTCACAGAGACAGGCCGAGCCCTCACAGAGACAGGCTGAGCCCTCACAGAGATAGGCCGAACCTTCACAGAGACAAGCTGAGCCCTCACAGAGACAGCCGCACCCTCACAGAGAGAGGCTGAGCCCTCACAGAGACAGGCTGAGCCCTCACAGAGACAGGCCGAACCCTCACAGAGACAGGCTGAGCCCTCACAGAGACAGGCTGAGCCCTCACAGAGACAGGCTGAGCCCTCACAGAGACAGGCCGAGCCCTCATGGAGAGAGGCTGAGCCCTCACAGAGACAGGCTGAGCCCTCACAGAGAGAGGCCGAGCCCTCACAGAGAGAGGCTGAGCCCTCTCAGAGACAGGCTGAGCCCTCACAGAGACAGGCTGAGCCCTCATTTAGACTGGCTGAGTTCTCACAGAGAGAGGCTGAGCCCTCACAGAGACAGGCTGAGCCCTCATTTAGACTGGCTGAGTTCTCACAGAGACAGGCTGAGCCCTCACAGAGACAGGCTGAGCCCTCATTTAGACTGGCTGAGTTCTCACAGAGACAGGCCGAACCCTCACAGAGACAGGCTGAGCCCTCATTTAGACTGGCTGAGTTCTCACAGAGACAGGCTGAGCCCTCACAGAGAGAGGCTGAGCCCTCATTTAGACTGGCTGAGTTCTCACAGAGACAGGCTGAGCCCTCACAGAGAGAGGCTGAGCCCTCACAGAGACAGGCTGAGCCCTCACAGAGACAGGCTGAGCCCTCACAGAGAGAGGCTGAGCCCTCACAGAGACAGGCTGAGCCCTCACAGAGACAGGCTGAGCCCTCACAGAGAGAGGCTGAGCCCTCACAGAGACAGGCTGAACCCTCACAGAGACAGGCTGAACCCTCACAGAGACAGGCTGAGCCCTCACAGAGACAGGCTGAGCCCTCACAGAGACAGGCTGAGCCCTCACAGAGACAGGCTGAACCCTC
>NW_028254686.1:0-27500 GCF_964263255.1 Lissotriton vulgaris | reverse complement strand
ACTCTTCTTGGGTGAGTGTTGGTGCAGGCCGGCCGGGGACCGACAATTGTCCTTGATGAGCGTGGATTCACCGCCATATATCATTTAAAAATTTTTTTAAAAATCATTACTCGGGTTACATTTTACGGGTGTGCTCTCAGGAGTTCTTACGAGTTTCACTGAAGTTCGTGTTCGAAATGGCGAGGGAGCGAGGACGGCCCCTGTAGTCACACCCGTAGGTACCTCAGGGGCCCCTGTAGTCACACCCGTAGGTACCTCAGGAACCAGGATACCTGCACCAGGGAAGCCGGGTGCAGAGGTGTGAAGTGACGTCGGAAACCGCCGTAGACCACAATGGAGGACATCAGTGAAGATGCCGCTGGCAAAGAAGGTGCAAGAGTCCGGTGGAATCCAAGGGTGAAATCTGGAAGAGGAGTACCTGCGAGCGGAGGGGGCGGAGTCTGTGCCACTCAGGAGTGACCAGGAGGCACGGAGGAGCAATGAACACCGATGACGCAAGATGCAGGAGGGGTTGATGGTGACCTTGTCGCTGCAGCTGGGAAGAGCAGGAGCCATTCATGAGCTGTCCCACGGCAGAAGTCAAGAACCAGGGGGTCGGTGTTCGGCGGGAGCACCAACAAGCCTTGGCAGCAGCAACAAACGTAGAAAACGATGAAGGAGCAACGTTGGCACCAGCAAGGTCCAAGGGACTCATCGAATGAAGGAGAGTCTGAGAAGGCCCAAAGCAAGCAGGGGAACCCACCGAAGCCAAAGAAGACCCTCAAGAGGACCCGCAGGCCGGAGGCACAGGAGTCGGAAGAGGATCTCAAGAAGCGGACCCAAGATGAAGGTTCACGGTGCAGAGGATGTAGAGTGGATGAAGATCTTGGCAGAGGAGATGCTGGAGGCTGGAGCTTCTTGTAGCCAAAAGATCTGTAGAGTGCAGAGCCGACAAGCCTTTGCAACGGCAAGTCAACACTGTGCACAGGGGTTTGATCCCAGCAGTTTCGATGAGGGATACTGGCCTCAAAATTGCAGAGAGGGCAGGTGAAGTCTTAAGGGAGTTGCAGAACCACCGCCTGCGCTGCTGAGACTTTCAGAGTCTGTGGGAGGTCAGGAGCAACAGACGGCCAGCTTCGTTGCGGTGCCTGCAGATGCAGGGGAGTGACTCCTTTACTCCAAGGGAGATTACTTCGGGTGCCCTTAATGCCCACAGGCCTGGTGAAGATCTTGGAATAAGCACAGATGACATAGACGACGTGCAGAACAGCGAGACCAGGAGCAGCGGGAGTCTACCTTGGTGCAGTCTCGATTCCAGGCTAAGTCCAGCGAAGTCCAAGTGTCCAGATGGTCGAAGAGTGACGTGGTTTCAGGCTTGAGTCTTGTCCCATGATGAATCTGAAGAGCCACCCAGAGGTAACCCCTTAAGTACCCTAGGGAAAGGGTTGGAACGGCTCAGGGGTCCCTTCCAGAGGAGGGGCTGGACAGTGGGGAGGAGGATCCCATGTCTTTTGTCCAGTTTCGCACCAGAGCAGGAGCCAAGGGCCCACAGAACTGTTTCTAACTAGAGTATGCAAGGAGGGCACCAGGCGTGCCCTTCAAAGCAGTCTGGTGGCACTGGCAAGTGCCCCCGCCCCAGTTCAAAACACTAAATCCTGTCTGGAAGGTGGTCACACCTCCCTGTGACAGGAAACCTATTGCCAAGCCTTCCCCTGCTCAAGCTCGGCTCAGCAGCAGGAGGGCAGGATTATGTCTGGGGTCGGCAGCAGCCTTAGCTTGCTGTCGGACTCTGAAAGGATTGTTTCCAGGAGTACTGGGGGCTTCCCGGAGGAGCCCCCCAGTGCATGGAATCACACCTCCTACACGGTAACGATGCAGGGGTAGGATTCCAACATGGTTGATACCAAACACGGCCAGGGTAGGCACAGCCACTACCTAGTTAGCCGTTGCGTAATGGCGGATTTCCACTATATGTATCAAAATGGCTGACCGCACTTACAAAGCCTGGAGAATGGACTCCAAAGTTTGTAGGGGTGCTCTGCTCATGCAGGGGCCCCCTCACACCTAGAACTGGGCACCCTGCCTTCAGGATTGAAAGGCCTGCTTTAGGGATGACATAGGTTTTAAGTGCAGTGACATCAGATATAAGAAAACGTATCTGTCGTAAGTGCTGCTACCACAAGCTTACACAGGCTGCAATGGTGGGCCTGTAGTCAAAGTTTGAGTGGTCTCTCATGGCTTGCTCCCCTCCCTCGAGCTGAGTGGTCGCTCCCCAGTGTCCCCTGTGAGACCTGGTATCGTTTTTGCGCTTTGCCTTTCAAAAGTGATTCCTTTCTGTGCCTGCTGCCTGCCTGATCGCCGCTAAGCTCACTCGCACTTTGTATTGCTTATTCTGCCGAATTTGAGACTGTTTGCGCGCTGTGCCGCTTTGTATGACAGAATTGCAGTATTGTTTGTGCCTACTACCTGCCTGATCGGCGCTCCGCTTACCTGCATTATAAAACTGCATTTTAGGAATTATTTGACTCTGCTTTGCGTGTTTGGCTGTACTCCCCCCTCCGCCTCCATTTTGTTTGTTGTCTGTCGTCGTCAGAAGCCCGCCCCGCCTCCCAGCTGAGACGCCCTCGCCCCTCCCCCCTCCACTCTCCATATATGACAGTAGTTCCCGCTCGCAGCGTTCACGCGCAGCGTCCGCGCCCAATCCGCGCCGAAGGTGCGCCAAAGGTAAGCCCGTCTACGCCCGTCCGCGCCTGGACCGCGCCCAGCGCCAGACCCCCTGCCCCTCGCGCTCCCCAGCCCTCCCGCTTTTCCTACGATGCCGCCTCCCTCCTAGCCCTTAACCCCGGTCGTGCCCCCAACTGCGTCCAAGCCGCACCTGGACACACCCATGGACCTTTCTCATGCTACTCCTGCAAATTTAGCGGCACCGACAGCATCTCCGCTACGACCACACCACAGTCTCCCGACCCTAATCACCTACAATGCATCCTCCTCAACACCCGATCAATCCACAGGCACGCCATTGACCTATGGAATCTACTAGACACCATTTCTCCGGACATCGCCTTCCTTACGGAAACATGGATGAACGCCTCCTCCGCCCCAGACATCACCATTGCCATCCCAGAAGATTACAAGATCACACACAAGGACCGTACCGGCCACACAGGAGGAGGAATCGCTATCGTCCATAAGAAATCAATCCGCATCTCAACCAGCTCTGACGCCAACCTCGCTAACTCCGAACACCTTCACTTCCAGATCCACATCGACCCCAAAACCACACTCAGAGGCACCCTCCTCTACAGACCACCAGGACCCCGCGCAAAATTCAGTGAAGACATCACGGACTTCATCACTCCACACGCGCTCCCCTCCAAAGAGTACATCCTTCTGGGAGACCTCAACTTTCACCTTGAAAAGACCAACGACCGCAACACCGCCACCCTCGTGGACAACCTCGCCAACCTCGGACTTAAACAACTAGTCACTTCCCCCACCCACATCGCTGGTCACACACTCGACCCCATCTTCACCTCCAGCAACCATGTCTCCTTCAGCCACACTACGGATCTCCTCTGGACTGACCACAGCTGCGTTCACTTCACCTACATCAAGCCGAAACCCATCAACCACCCCCAACCAACTCTGCAAAGAAACTGGAACAAAATCACCTTCGACCAGATCTCCTCATCGCTTCTTCTAAACCCCCCCAGCCCTCTCTGCTAACGCAAACGAATCCGCCGCCAACCTCACCCTATGGCTATCCAACACCGCAGACACCTTAGCACCATTGAAAAAACGTCAAAGCAAACCTGGCAGCAAGAAAACCTCATGGTTCAACGATGATCTCAAGAAGTCCAAGAAACTCTGCCGCTCCCTTGAAAAGGCCTGGAAAAAAGACCCAACCACCAGCACCAAGGACGCCTTCAAAAGCGCCACCCGCACTCACCACCAACTGATCCGAAAAGCTAAGAAAACAGCATTCAAGGATCGACTTGACAACAACGCCCACAACAGCAAGGAACTTTTCAACATCGTCAAGGAATTCTCCAATCCCTCGGCCAACTCCAACGACATCACCCCCTCTCAAACCCTCTGTGACTCCCTAGCCTCATTTTTCCACAACAAGATTGCAGACATCCACAACAGCTTCGACAACCAACCCGGAAACCAACCCACCCTACCATTTGCTGATCATCTTCCTCCCGTGAACACCCTTAACGACTGGAACCCAATCTCCACTGAGGACACCATCCGCCTGATGAATTCCATCCACTCAGGTTCCCCCACAGACCCTTGTCCTCACCACATCTTCAACAAAGCAGACTCCGTCATAGCACCGCACCCCCGAGACGTCATCAACTGCTCCTTCAACTCCGCCACCTTCCCGGAAGACTGGAAACACGCTGAACTCACCGCCCTTCTGAAAAAACCCACAGCGGACCCCACCGAACTCAAAAATTACCGCCCCATCTCGCTCCTTCCATTCCCGGCCAAAGTCATCGAGAAAGCTGTCAACAACCAGCTCGCCGCCTTCCTCGAAGCCAACAAATCCCTCGACTCCTCACAATCTGGCTTCCGAGCAAAACACAGCACTGAGACCGCCCTCATCGCAGCAACAGACGACATTCGAACTCTACTGGACAATGGAGACACAGTCGCCCTCATCCTCCTCGACCTCTCTGCAGCATTCGACACAGTCTGCCACAGCACCCTTTTACAACGCCTCAAAAACATCGGAATCCAAGGAAAAGCACTTGAATGGATCACCTCGTTCCTCACCGGAAGAACCCAGAGAGTCCGCCTCCCACCATTCAAGTCCGAAGCCACTGAAGTCATCTGTGGAGTACCACAAGGATCCTCACTTAGCCCCACCCTCTTCAACGTATACATGAGCCCCCTCGCGGCCATCGTCCGCCAACACAACCTCAACATCATCTCATACACTCAACTGATCCTTTCTCTCACCAATGACCCCAGCACCGCCAAAAATAACCTACACGAAGGAATGAAAGAAGTTGCCGAATGGATGAAACAAAGCCGTCTGAAACTGAACTCGGATAAAACAGAAGTCCTCATCTTAGGTACCACCCCCTCCGCCTGGGACGACTCATGGTGGCCGGAAGCCCTTGGAAAGGCACCCATACCGACAGACCACGCACGGAACCTAGGCATTATCCTGGACTCTTCACTCTCGATGAACAGACAAGTCAATGCCGTATCCTCTTCCTGCTTCAACATTCTTCGCATGCTCAAAAAGACATTTCGCTGGATCCCCTCTGACACAAGGAAAACAGTCACCCACGCTCTGGTCACGAGCCGTCTGGACTACGGAAACACCCTCTACGCAGGCACTACTGCAAAACTCCAGAAGAAACTCCAACGAATCCAAAACGCCTCAGCCAGACTCATATTAGACATCCCTCGCAACGAACACATCTCTGGTCACCTGAAAGACCTCCACTGGCTACCCGTCAATAAGAGGATCACTTTCCGACTGCTTACCCACGCACACAAATCACTCTTCGACATCGGACCAGATTGCCTCAACTCACGACTGTCCTTCTACACCCCCTCCCGCCAACTACGATCCTCCAGCCAAGCCCTCGCCACTGTACCTCGCATTAACAAGACCACCATGGGAGGCAGATCCTTCTCACACCTGGCTGCTAAAACTTGGAACTCACTCCCCGCTTACCTTCGCCTTACCCAGAACCACCTGGCATTCAGAAAACAACTTAAAACGTGGATATTTGACAAATAATCCTCCTCCCCTCCCTAAGCGCCTTGAAACCCTCTGGGTATGTAGTGCGCTATATAAATTCTTTGACTTGACTTGACTTGACATGGGTAGCATAATACATACTGCAGCCCAAGAGAGACCCCTGGTGTACCTATGCCCTGGGTACCTTAGTACCATACACTTTGGACTTACAGGGGTACACCAGTAGCCAATTGTGGAGGTACACCAGTACTTACCGTGGTCAATGTTGGGAGGAAGCACGGCGACTGGGGTCCTGAATAGCAGGATCCCAGTCAGACTAGCCAAAAAAACACTGACACAGCAAAAAGTGGCGGTACCATGAAAGCAGATCCTACTTTCTTACAAATACCATCCTAGATCAACAGCACGCCCATGGACTGTGGGTTTATTAGGGCAGTGACGGGGCAAATATAGGTTTGATCTCTTTCTTATATTTCAACCATGATGCCTTAATGGAAGCTCTAAAATATGTTGTGCTTTGTTTATGCATTTTTGGATACTTCAGAGACAGCCCAGCTCTGTGAGAATCAATTCTATCAATGAAATGAATTGAGTACACCTCCTGCTGGAAGTAGTGACACTGGTACTTTGAGGAACAGTAGGTTTCGACTATGCATATGTTTGTACACCAGGGTGTTCAGTGCCTGCCGACATGCATCAGCTCTTTCTGTTTCACACTAGGGTGTTCCGTCATGTCTAGGAGGTTACCGCCTCCTCGTGTTTATACCGAATGTTAACAACGACACAGGCCTCAGACTAGAGTAAGGCTATTTCTTGGTAAGATCGCCTTCAGCACCTGGTGCTCTGAGATCAGTTTTATCTTAGAAATGGTGACACATATTACCCTGCATATATGGCAGTGGTGCCTGACTCAGACATGGCCGACAAGTCCTCAAACATACAGAGGGCACCTCTGACAAGAGGTGAAAAGCCTGCCTCACTTCCTGGCATTGTTACTTGCTGCTGGGCTAAAAAATGACAGACTAGAATGCAGCCTCAAGTAGTTACCAGTGGCTGAGATTACTTCAAGAATTCCACCTGACACTTTTTGTATTCCTCGTTGTTATTTCCTGTGGCAGGACTTTTACAACAAATACTGATGTCACTTCCTGTTAAAGAGTTATTTCAGATGCGGCTAACCCCAGAAGAGGCGAGACAGCTGTCACTTTCAAATTTGACAAAAGGTACCTCTACCCTCTACTCAAGTGCAGGTTCAAGAAAGTCCCACACATTTGGGCTCTCCTCACAGCCCAGGAATCGTGACATCCTAAGAATCGCGACAGCCCAGGTATTGTGACAGCCTACGAATTGTGGAATCTATTTTTCATCAAAAATCCTAAAGCAGTGTTTGCACATCTGGCTCCAGGTGACGTCTCTAGGGAGAGTGTGATGTCACCCCTGTCCAGACATTCCGGCCTCATGAGTCCCCAGTTACCCCTCTTGGGGGACATCCTGGGGCCGGAAGTGACAATCCTGGCCGGCACCTGCCCTTCAGATAACATGGGTTACAAGCCTTTTCCTCTGGAATGGGGAATAACACACAGACCAAGTAATACTCAGTTCGATTCCACTTGTTGGGGAAATAAGCGCCCAAATCCTCAAACTTTTAATGCGGGGTTTCCTGGGGGTGGTTACAGCGGCCTGCCCTTGGATCGCCCGTAAGATAACCCACCATGTTGCATACTCTTGTATGGAATAAACCTGCAGCAATACCTTCCCAGAACAAAGGTTGCTTTGTGTATTTATTTACCATACATGCTCAGACTGTGGGTGCGGATGTGGTCAATAACGGCCCTATGCGATGGCCCGGGGCCCCCACAGAGGCCACCTAGAAGGGCGGACCTTTAGGTGCATTTGGACACAAACACCACCCCCTTGTCTAGTGGTGGGACTCAGGGTAGGAGTCTTTTCCCATTGGCGAACTAGATGCATCATTTCCGGCGCACAGAGGTCCGGGGATGGTTCTCATACCTCCCCCCGCCTTTCTGGCGTCCTCTTTGTGCCGGACACGCTGTCTCCCACCCTACCGCCTACCCGGCGTGGGGCTGGCATTCAAAATACGTAGAACGCTGTAATGTTTTCTTTTGTCGTTGCAGGCGGAGTTACAGGGCGATCTGGAAGCAGATGGGTACAGAAGGATACCGCTGCAGGGCACAATAGGGGTGCCAATGCCCAGGAGCCTCATGGGAGGATCCTGGAAGATTTCGGTTGGCGCCCCGTTAGTCCTTCGGGCGGTTGTGGGCCTGAACAACAGGGGGCTTGCCTTGCTACGCTCTGCCCTGAAAGAGGCGTGAGTAATAAGGGACCAATGTGTCACGTGATCTGTAAAGAGGATCACCCCAAAAAGGTGTAGCACTGACTGGGTGACCCGCAGTGCTGCTTGGCTCACCAGGCGGGCAGGGCAGCATAGGTCAGTCCCCGCTGCCTGCCCTCGGATCGCCCATAAGATAATCCACCATATTGCATACTTTTGTATGGAATAAACCTGCAACAATATTTTCCCATAACAAAAGTTGTGTTGTGTATTTATTTATCATGCGTGCTCAGACTGTGGGTGGGGATGTTGCCAATAACGGCCCTATAACCGCCCAAATCCTCAAACTTGTAATGTGGGGTTTGCGGGGTGTGGGAGCAGCGGGATGACAGGTCATTCCTTTCAACTCAGGGAAAGTTTTCTGCTCCCCTAGCTGAAGTGTGAGGGTGGGCGGGGCCTGAGGATGAATGACCCCAGAGGCACTCGAAAACGTGTAATTCCCTGCAGAAATATCCCCCCTCACCACCCCGTATAAAAGATATTGCTGGTAAATGGAGACACGGGCCCCCGGGGTCCAGGGCTCTCGGACTGGTCTTCTCTCTGGAAGCCTGCTGAGCAACATGTGTGCCATGTTGGCACTGGCTCTGGGTGTGGCAGGGGATGTGCCTGGCAGCCATGAGTCAAAGGCTTTTACAAGCTGCCAGGGCCTCCTGCCAGCTGTGAGTCACCAGCTCACAGACACGCGGGGGCCCTGAGGCGCCATGACACCGGGGCCCCAATGTGTCTGCGCGAGAAACCTGTCCTGCTGCAGCTGCAGGGAACGTGGAGAGGGGGCCCCACCTTTAATGTGCGGGGGGTGGCGGGGGGAGGAGCCCACCTCTAAGATGCAGGGTGGGCAAAGCCAACCTCTAAACTGCAGGGGGGCAGAGCCCACCAATAAGATGCAAGGGGGCTGAGCCAACCTCTAAGCTGCAGGGGGGTCAGAGCCCACCTCTAAGCTGCAGGGGGGGCAGAGCCAACCTCTAAGCTGCAGGGGGCAGAGCCAACCTCTAAGCTGCAGGGGGGACAGAGCCCACCTCTAAGATGCAGGGGGGGCAGAGACAACCTCTAAGCTGCAGGGGGGGCAGAGCCAACCTCTAAGATGCAGGGGGGCAGAACCAACCTCTAAGATGCAGGGGGGCAGAGCCAACCTCTAAGCTGTAGGGGGGCAGAGCCAACCTCTAAGCTACATGGGGGGCAGAGCCCAACTATAAGATGCAGGGGGGCGGAGCTTATCTATATGATATAGCTGTCTTTAGCTCCACCTGGGAGGATCACCTGGTCCACCTGAGAAATTTTTTGGAGGCCCTGCAGAAGGCAGGCCTAACTATCAAGGCCACTAAGTGCCAGATAGGGCAGAGTCAGGTTGTGTACCTGGGCCACCTTGTAGGTGGGGGCCAGGGTCAACCATTGCAGAGCAAGGCTGTCTCGCGAATTTCAGATCGGCAGAGGAACAAGCCAGGGGTGTCCACTATCCCCCCTTCTGTTCACACTCACTATTGAAATTCTAGCGGTAAAGATTAGACAAAATCCGGTGATCCGGGGTTTTTCATGGGGAGACTCCAACTCCACACAGGAAAAAATATACCTATACGCAGACGATGTGCTATTATACATCAATGAGCCTGAAACGACAATTCCGGAGTTATTTAGGGAATTGGACGGCTTTGGTGCGAGGGCAGGCCATACCATAAACTGGCACAAATCGGTCCTCTATGACCCACAGGGTTTGGAGCGAGGGGAGTGCCTCCCGGAGCAACTAGTACACACCCCGGAGGGGTTCCAATACTTGGGTGTCTACATCACACTGGATAGGGACCTCTCCTTTCGTAAGAATATAAAACGGATCATGGATAGCGATACGATAGAGATGATGAGGTGGCGACAATTACCGCTCACCTTCTTGGGCCGAGCGGCGATCTACAAAATGATTACCCTGCCGAAATTCCTGCATGCGCTCCAAAACAAGTACTATCAGCTACCGGCCAAAACCATAACCAAGATCCATGCAGACCTTCGGGCGTTCCTGTGGTTGGGGAAACAACCGCGGGTGGCCCTTGCGACTCTACAGTGCCATCAGTACAACGGAGGGATTTCACTCCCCTACCTTGAGGCATACTACTGGGCGGAACACCTCGCCCCAATCAATGATTGGATACACACTCCAGCGGACCACCCGACATATGCGCTGGAAAGATTTAAAATGTCAAACAAAAATCTATTGTACTATCTATACGGGGGGTGGTGCGAGCTTCACTCCTGCCGGCCACGGCGATCACCCTGAACGCCTGGAACAGGGCTACTAGACGCATGGGTTGGGATAAGAGGCCTACCCGGCAGACACCGCTGTGGCACTGCCAATGGCTGAGAGAACTCTGTAAGCTACGTGGCTTCCGGAGATGGGATGATATAGGAATCTCCACAATTGGGGACGTGATAGCAAGGGGGGAGTTGAAACCTTTCCAGGTGCTTAGAAACGAGTTTGGGCTGCACAACACTCAGTTCTACAAATAAACAAAATTGAAACATGCTTGGAGGGCACAGAATATCACACTCACGGATATTCCGGAATATGCACCCCTGGAGGGTAGGCTACTTCAGGAGAGGGTCGCGGAAAAGGTAGTATCCCTCACATACGAAACCCTGACAAACCACACGTTAGGCGACTTGGCTGGGCTAAGGAGAGTATGGGAGGCTGACGTGGGAGGAATGGAAGACCTGGACTGGGAGCTTATCCTAATGCATCCCCGTGAGGTGGCAATAAAATCAAGGCTCCGCCTCATTCAACTAAATGTGCTCCACAGAACCTATTTTGACAGGATGTGCCTCCTTAAAATGGGGAGAATCACAGATCCAACATGCCTTAGGTGCCAACACCAACGAGGAGATTTCTTTCACACGATATGGGCATGCGACACTATCCAAACATACTGGGGGCACATATTCACAGAACTAGATGAGGTCCTGGGAGTGACCTTGCCACGCGACCCTAAATTGTCGCTACTGGGCATGACAACAGAGGTGGACCTGCCACGCCCACTGATTATTTTCTTGGTACTTGCATTGGTGGTGGCAAAAAGGGACATTGCAAAATACTGGGGTGCGGCGGAAAGGCCGGACATTGAGGAGTGGAGAAGGGGCCTGGACCTCTATATGGCCGCGGAAAGAGTAACCTATAGCGCCAGGGGATGCCCCAAAAAGTTTCAGAGAGTGTGGGCAAAATGGAGGCAATACCATGGACTGGAGGGGGGCCACTGAGGGAGACGGCTGAAGGGCGGGAGGGCCCGAGACACCAATGATTTGTCTAAAGTTCCAACGTGGGCAAGGTGAAGGTCGACTAATCAGTCTATTGTAGGGAAGATAATGGAAATCCTGGATAGGATGGAATTGCGATGGGTCCTGGGGAGTGGGGGGGGGGAAGGGGGGTGTAAGCTGCACTGTGATGCACAGTTATTATGTTCATGTTCTTTATATATCTGACGAACAATGACAAATGGAACCAAAAAGTTGCGCAAACAGCGGACAGAGGCGGAATGTTGACGCCCTGCCGGCTGCTGATTATATTGCTGTTTATTTCTTTCTGATGCAACAATAAAAAAAATATATTTAAAAAAAACAAACCATTGCAGAGCAAAATCCAGACCATAATGGACTGAGTGCTCCAACCACCCAGACTCAGGTCAGTGCTTTCTTGGGCCTGACTGGGTACTATAGAAGGGCTGTCAAGGGATATGGGTCCATAGTGACACCCCTGAATGACTTAACTTCTAAAAGAATGCCTAAGAAAGTTCAGTGGGGAGTCGGCTGTCAAAAGGCATTTGATGACCTGAAGAAGGCCATGGGCACTGCACCTATCCTCAAGAGTCCAGAATACTCCAAAGGATTCATTGTTCAAACAGATGCATTTGAGTAGGGGGTAGGGGCTGCGCTGTCAGAATTGAATGATGAAGGTCAGGATCAGCCAGTAGCTATTATTAGCAGAAGGCTGACCCCTAGAGAGAAACGTTGGTCAGCTGTTGAGAGGGAGGCCTTTGCTGTGGTTTGGGCCCTGAAGAAGTTGAGGCCATACTTGTTTGGCACTCACTTCAAGATTCAGACCGACCATAAGCCCCTCTTATGTCTAAAGCAGATGAAGGGTGAAAACCCCAAACTACTTAGGTGGTCCATTTCCCTACAGGGGATGGACTTTACAGTGGAACATAGACCTGGGAGTGACCATGCCAATGCAGATGGTCTCTCCAGGTATTTCCACTTAGAACATGAAGACTCAACTGATTAAGGTTAGTTTAATGTCCCTGCATTTGGGGGGGGGATGTAGGAGAGTAGGATCTGCTTCCTTTGGTCACCCCCACTTTTTGCTGTGTTTCACTGGTTTTTCGACTTTAGTCTGGCTGTGGCCCTGCTAATCAGGACCCCAGCCTAGCTGCTTCCTCTCTAAATTGATACCATGTACTTTAGGTACATACCAGATTGGTTACTGGGCTACCCTTGTGAGTCCCTGTATATGGTACCTTAGGTACCCAGGGCATAGGTACCCCTGAGGCCTTCCAAATTGGCACCACAGGTCTGAACTTGCAGCCTGTGTACGGTGGTGTAAGCACCCCTTACTGAGATATAGTATACCTATATCTACCTTATATATAAACACATAGTAACCTATCAGCCACTCCTATTGATGTAAATAATTAATTTACTCTCTTAATTTCTATGCAGATAAGTACTTAATCAATAATAACTCAATCGAAATGAAGGAAAACAGAGTCCGTGGTGTAAGAGTTTCTAAGGGTTTTATTCCTCATAAAGGAATCAGGACATCATGTTCTGACCACCACACAGGATGTCAGAAGGGATAGATGAGCGCGCCGTCGTTTATTGACAATACATAGCTTATATACTTGATTTACATCATAATGTTCAATGTAAGAGGCGTAACAGCTGAGAGAAGACAAGATAACAGTATACACGTGGTGCTAGTACATCATCAAGAGGCGTAAACTAGGCGTGAACTAGGGTGTGTGCTAGAAACGTCACTGATAGGTGACGCAAGTGGGTGGCACCAAGGGGTGGTGCTAACAGAATGTTGCAATGTCAGCAGAAATCGGAAGCTTGGATGCGCGCGCAGCTGCATGACGTGTGATAGACGGGGTGCAGGGGACTTGACATTTACACTGGCGGAAAGAGACAGAAGTCTGGCATGTCAGATCAACTTGTGCTTCTATCATATCTGATATCTGATGTTTAGGAACTAAGCTATCTGGGCAGAAAGGTCTCTAGAGCAGAAGCTATTCTATACTTGCTGTGAGTGCGTGTATAAGCGCCTGAGTGTCTGTATGAGAAGCGTGGGGGCATGGGGCCTTCCATGGAAGCATGGCAACAGAGGCTATGAATTACTTGCATAAAGACAGGTCGGCCCTTTAGCCCTGTAGCTGAGGAAGGATGTTTACTGAAGCTAGCAGGCTGGAATGTATCTTCGGGGAGGAAAACAGATAACTCGAAGATTATAGTCAATCTTGGCAGGCAGCAGGCTGAGCTGAGCACGGAGGGCCGCGCTAGAAGTAAGTCAGAGTTCACGGGTACGGGGGCTGCTTGGGCAGAGGCCCTCGCAGTCAGAAGCCAGAAAAGAGGCTCGGTGGCAGAGATTCAGGGCCTACTTTCAGCCAGGCTGAAAAACGTAGGAGTACACTTCAAAAAGACGTTGGCATAGCATACTTAGGAACGGACCGTCAAACCCATTCATGGTGGGTCTGAAAGAGGACAAGTTAACGTTGGACGCAAATGTATTTGCGTCTTCATAGCTGGTACAGGAGGGAAGTTACATGCACTTTTAACTCGTACATGGAGTCGGTGGGGTACTCGCTAGGGAACACAACATGACCATAAAATTTATATTACCTCATTCCCTCCTTGTTCCCTACGGACCCTTCATGATATATCGATCCTCATAAATCGATCAGTTTGTTCTTGTAACATTATATGTTCGTCTTTCTTTCTTTGACTGTTTGAGAGGCAACTGGAATGCTCAATGCAGGATGTGGCACACAGTCCACATATCGCTGGCCCACACTGCAGGCACAGGCAACAACTGAATACTATAACAAGACCAATGCCTAGGAAGGATAAGATCTTCCATCCCCAAGCTGTTAACGTAGTCCAGAACCAACCGGACCAAGTCCAGGTGCCTGGATTCTGATGTATCTGATTTGCAATTTTATGTAAACGGGTGATAGCTTGATAGACAGATGGTGCGTTTTGTGGAATGAAAACACAGCAACTTGACCCGATGACCTTACAGGCTCCACCTCTATCTGCCAAGATGACGTCAATCACAAGGCGATTTTGAAGGACAACAGTCCGTATAGCAGACTGCTCCTCTGTTAAGTTACCTAGAGCGGAGGCAGTTTCGTTCACTACTGCTTCGAGTGTTCTCGTTAATCTGCGTATTAATTTACTGTTTTGGACAGGCCCTAGGAAGAAAAAGAATCCTTTATTGAAATCAGTGTACTGTTCCCATGCCGTTTCTGTGTAGTCGACAAGGGGAATATCTCTTTTGGGTCTATTCGGTGCTAGATTCGTATTTCTATGGTAATCAGGGGGAGCTAGAAAAACAGGTGGCAGGAGGAAGGCAATGTAACAGGTACCATCCCAATCTGGAGGCAAACGTATGTATGCGGTATGACCACAAACAAAGTAGGAATGACTGATAGCTTTAAAGGACGATTTACCATGGTCACTGAACTCGACCACAGTAGTGCATTTACTATGACCTACGTGTACTGAACCTTTCTTGCTAACACATAATTCACCTGTGACTGGTAGTACTAACATATGGGGCAGAACTGGAGCAGTTTCAGATTCAACAGTGAGGATCATAAGGCTAATTGTGTAATTACCTAATCCATATACTTCATTTTCTAGATCAGTTCCTATTCGAGTGGGAAGTCCCTCTTTATCAGGATAACAGACGTTGAGCAGGACTAAGTTCAAGTTTCCCCAAACCCAGCCCCCATCGAAAACAGCAATATCAGGATCTAAAGAATTAATTATTTTAAACCATGCTCCACAGGAGCCATTGTGAGTGAATGGGTACGGAAAGAGAGGCAGAGCTCCCTTGTAATTCTGGTAGGGAGGGAGTCGGCCACATATCCAACAGTCTGTAGCATTATTTGTCTGATGGGAATGGTGTAACATACTAATGAATGTATTGTTGCGCAGCGCAAGTCTGTAAGAGAGTTCATGTGCGGGAAGTTCACTAAAAGTGTGTTCAGCAGAGACATTGTAAGCAGATTGTTCACGCCTGAAAATAGGCCAGTACATAGGAAGCAGAATGCTGGCAATAATAATTAGAATACTCAGAATAAACATGATTATTAGTGTCACTATGCAGTGACTACGAAGTGATTTGCAATATGTTCTTCTCTTTTCCTCTCTCTCTCTAACTCGATCTAGGGGATACATGTCAGAAACTATTTAACCGATTCACCTAGGGGAGGACTTAAACAATTAAACTGTCTGACTTGCTAGATCGAAGCTTCATACGGTAAAGTTCTTGAGGAGTCTTTTCTCTTTTAGGCACAGTAACGTCTTGTGCTTCAACACAGTCTTTGGTGGGGGTGGACGAGTCAGAGTCCTGTTTCAGTCCGTTTTTTAGTTCATTGCATAGTTTGATGTGACTCGTGTGGACCCACCCCTTTCTCCCCTCGATTTTCACGGCGGTCCTGGTGGTAAGCAGAACGGTCTTTGGAGACTTCCAGCGGGGCTCCAGCGGACTTTTCCGGTCGAAATTCCGGACGAGTACCAGGTCCCCTGGACGGACCTCATGCGCCTTTACATCGGTGTTGTCAGGGAAGGCTGCGGCAACCTGTGAACGACATGATTGGAGTGCAGACATCAAGGAGGCAAGGTAATCTGTTAACATGTTACAATCAATATCAGTGATCTTTTTCGGAACGGGCGTCCCCCACATATTCGGCGGTCTGCCAAAGACCACTTCGTACGGGGATAGCCCTGATCTCGAGTGGGCGACCATTCTCATGTAGAATAGTGCCACGGGCAGGGCGACTATCCAGTCGACCCCTTTTTCCTGACAGATCTTGGCAAGACGGATTTTTAGTGTCTGATTATGCCTTTCTACAAGGCCAGCTGCTTCGGGATGTCGGACACAGTGGAACCTCCACTGATATCCTAGCAAGAGGGAAACTTGTCTCATCAGCTCGGACGAGAACGGCTGTCCGTTATCTGAATACACGACACGGGGCAAACCGTACCGTGGGAAGAATTCACGAACCAACTGTCTGGCAGTGGTCGGAGCAGTGTAGTCTGGGACTGGGTATGCTTCGGTCCAGCGGGACAGAGCACAAACAATTACAAGGACATACTTAAATCCTCTACAGCTATTCATCTGGATATAATCCATCTGGAGGACTTCAAAAGGGTGATCGGGAGGATGAAATCCACCTTGCTCAACAGGGACACTTTTACCTGGATTGAACTGACAACAGATCATGCAAGTACGCACTTTCTGTTTTGCTGCTGCTCGTAAGTGTTTGTTGTACCAGAGATTCTGTAAACTGTCTAACATGGCTTTCTCTCCAAGATGGGCAGGACTATGTGCTGTATTTATCATGACTTGAACCATTGAGTCGGGGAGAAACCATATAGATTTTCCCTTCGTCACCCAACCTTGATCTGTCTGAATCCCTCCTAGTTCAGTCCATTTCTTTATCTCCTCTGGAGTAGCATGTGTCTGGATATCAATTACATCTAGGGCGGGATCTCTAACTGCCATACACTGGGTCTGGACTATTGTCTTTGTCACATCAGTAGTCTGGGTGTGAGTCAGTGCTGTATGTTTTGCTGTCTGGTCTGCCAGGTCGTTACCCTGGGAAACAGAATCTGTGACTTTAGTATGTGCCTTACACTTCATGACTGATATGCCCGAGGGCAAATGTATTGCTTCTAACAGTGCTTGAATGAGGGGGCCATGTTGGATCTTGGCCCCATGGGAAGTCAGAAAACCTCGTTCTTGCCAGAGGACTCCGAAGTCGTGTACAACTCCGAAGGCATAGCGGGAATCTGTGTATATGTTAACATTTCTGTTCTTGGCTAGAATACAGGCTCGAGTCAGAGCGATGAGCTCTGCCGCTTGAGCAGACAGTGTGTCAATACGATGTGTTTCTTTAATTTCAGTTTCAGTGGTCACGGCGTACGCGGCCACTAATTCTCCTGTACTTGTTCTCATGCATGAACCATCCACATAAAGTGTCAGGTCTGGATTTGTCAATGGGACATCTGTTAAGTCTCGTCTAGGCTTAGTTACTGCATTAATTATTTCTATACAATCATGCGGAGCTGGATCTGTCATAACTGTAGGTAACAGTGTTGCTGGGTTCAGGATGCTGCAACGTCTGATTTCTATGTGTGGCTGGAATAGTGTTAATTCATAACCTGTCAGTCGTGCTATAGTTAAGTGTTGAGTCTGGGTTCTGTTTAACAAAACCTCTACAGAATGTGGTACTTGAACTGTTAACTGATGACCTAAAACAATTGAATCACTTTGTCTTATTGCTAACGCTGTTGCTGCTACTGACTTTAAGCACGCAGGGAGTGCTTGAGCTACTGAATCCAATGTACTAGAAAAATAAGCACAAGGCTTATGTGAACCTGCTTGGTCTTGAGTGAGGACAGACAACGCTGTGCCATCACGTTCTGTAACAAAAAGTGTAAACGGTTTGCTGTAACATGGTGTCGCTAAAACTGGTGCTTGGCATAAAACTTTCTTTAATTCTTCAAAAGCTTGTGTGTGTTCCTGAGTCCAAGGGAGGACAGTCGAAGTCGCTGCCTCCTGTGTCGTTAACTGGATGAGTGGTTTAGCTAGAAATGCATACTGGGGAATCCATTGTCTGCAGTACGAGGTGAGGCCTATGAAGGCCCGCACTTCCTTTTGTGTCTTGGGTTGCGGCATGTTCACAATTAACTGAATGCGATCGGGAGTGAGCTGTCTCCCCACTTTGGACAGCAAGTGACCCAAGTACACAACTTGCTGAACACAGAATTGTAGCTTCGAAGGAGACACCTTGTGTCCCTTGTCGGCCAGGAAATGTAAAACTGTCAGTGATGCTTTTTCACATTCGTGCTCACTTCGTGCGGTGATCAGCAGATCATCGACGTATTGTAGTAAAGCGGTGTTAACTGGCATTTGAATACAATCTAGTTGTCTTTTCAGTGCTTGACTATAGATGCTGGGGCTTTCTGTGAATCCTTGAGGTGCGCGCGAAAATTTGAAACTGCGTCCATTTAAACAGAATCCGAAGAGATATTGGCTCTCTGGATCAATAGGCACGCTGAAGAAGGCGTTCTTGAGATCAATTACAGTAAAGAACGTTGCTTCTGAATCAATAGCAGTCAAGAGAGATGATATATCGGGGACCACAGGATACTGTGGGATAATGCATTTATTCAATTCTCGAAGATCAATCACCAGCCGATATACTGGCGGTGCATTGGGATCAGTACGTTTAAGAATCGGAATGATGGGTGAGTTACAGATATTGGAGTCGGTCTCGACGACCACTCCTTGGGCAATGAGCTCTTCAATGATTTTCAGTAAAGCCGCTACAGCATCGGGTGGTAACTTGTATTGTCTGATTCTGGGTAATACAACACCTGCCTTGAGGGTAACGCGGTATGGTGTAATGTGCATACATCCTACATCAGTTGGGCCTTTTGCCCACAAGTAATCAGGTACATTTTTCAATCTGACGTCAAACTCACGAAGGACGTAATGACCCTTGAAATCCCGCAGAAAGAGTCTAACCCCCTCCGGGGAGCAGCATATTATAGCTCCTAGAGCCTTCAGTGTTTTAATTCCTAACAGATTTTCCGGACATGATTTTGTTAGCAACAGGTCTGTAACGCGTGATAATGGACCCACAGCCAGGGGAACTGGTTCTGATACTTCATTTACAATAGGTTGTCCTGAAAAACCAAGGGAAACATTTTGTGAGCCTGAGAGGGGTGCCCCTGGAACTTCGTCATGACTTATTGTAGTGCGACTTGCCCCTGTGTCAATTAAAAACTTTCTATCTTTCCCCAATACTTGACTGTGTACATAAGGACCTTCTTGATCTACAGGAATCTCGATAAGAGGCAAGCCACCTTCCCTCTCTAGGCTGTTTCATGTATATCGGGAATATTCGGGGTAAGCAGACTGGGCATACTGGTACATCTGTTGTGAGACTTGCTGAGTTGCAGCAATGGGCTGTGGCTGTGGTACTGCTACGGTCTGTGCTGTCTGTGCAGATGCATGCATGGGCTGTGTATTCTGTGTAGACTGATGCTGGTTATGGTCTTGTCTAGGCGGATGCGGTCTCTCTTTAGTTTTACCTGTCGCTATGTTATGTTTCAGAACTGCACATTCGTGTACGTAGTGACCTGGCTGCTTGCAATAATTGCATGTCCCTTTAACAGGAGCTGCAGCGTGACTTGTCTGGGTCGTACCTTTCCTGTGACTGTCGGATGGGACCGTCTGGGCTACTAACATTTTCATTTTCGTGTCTTTCATGCGCTTCTGTTCCTGATCTTGTTCTTCCCTAATTCTATTCTGGTGATATTGTAACATTTGTAACATCTGGGATGGCGTATTTGCTTGCCATGTACTCTCGACTTTATACACTCTATTTTTAACTAACGGTAGGGAATTCTCGACTAACTTTGATACAAAAAGATGTGGGTACGACTCGCTACTTGGCTGGAGGCCACTATTGATAATAAAACATTTCTCGAATCTTGAATAAAAGTCGCTAGTATCTTCATCATGTTTCTGTTTACAGGACGAGATTGCATCCCAATCCTCCTTTCTAGTTGTCAATAATCTGGGCAGGACCTGTACTATCAAACCTGGTAATGCTTTAGTTTTGTCCCCAAGGCCTAACCCTGGAACCCGTTTTTTCTCTTCGTCTTCTATTTCTGCCCAGGCAATCTTTGTGTCTCCCACCTCCCATTCCTTTTCCTTTAATTTCTCGAATATACCCGTAGGCAATAATACTTTCAACATTTTCATGATATCATCATATGTGTAGTCCCCCATTAATAACATGTCTTTAAGCTCTCTATGGAAACCTGCAGGGTCTTTATCATGGCATGGTACTAATTTCTTCATTTCTAACAGTTCTAATTTAGTCAGAGGCGTGTGCACATACACGCGTTTCAAAACCTTGTCCTCACCCATAACAGGGTGTACTTCTCGTAAGGGGTTCTGACTTTCAATACCACCCCCGCACTGCATATGGTACATTTTCCTTTCTGGAGGTGGGGCGGGGACATATTCAGGACTTACAAAGGTATCATATCTGCGTCGTTGTTCTAGAATTATTTGAACTAATTTAGTGCTTAGGCCTCTCCATCTATCCATCAGTAGTGCTTCTAGTGTCTCATGTAAGGGACCTGGATCGGAATAATGTTTTCTGTACTTAATGAGAAGGTGCTGAATCATATATACCCCTGCTAATTTCTGTTCGTCGGGGGAGAGGTTCAGAAATGTCTGTGCTACGGTGTCATCATTATATATGTCTGCATTTTCGGCCCATGATACCGCTGATCGGGCTAATTCTTGTTCATCCATAGAATTGAGTACATGGTACCCCACTCGATCTCGAAGCCGTTTATCAGTTTCCTGGAACTGATGCTCAGCAGAATTCGGATTCGTTAAGGCAGAGAAGAAAACTCTCTTGCTTTCTGGACGGATACCCTTCCTAAGATAAGTTCCCTTACCTACATATGCTATAGTGCTTGTAGTCGGTTCTAGTTCTTCAGATTCTTCTTCCTCCTCGGAGGGAGCCTTTTCTTTCTCTTTCTCGTGTACTGCTATCACTGCTTTCTTAATCTTTTTATACATGGCCTCTATGCAATTTTGTCTGTCATGTTTTCCATCAGCTATATTTTGACCCCACTTGTTCAATGCATCTAATTCACTCTGATCTGTTCCGGGCCTGTCTCGTTCTCTTATTAGACAATTTATGAAAAATCGTAGTATCAGTGCTTGCATGTTAACTTTCTGTTTCTCCAGGGCATCCTTAATACTGTCGGGGTCCTTTCCCGTTTGAACGAACTCATATATTCTATCTAGGCGCTCCTTCATTCCTGCATAACATAACAAACTATCAGTAGCAGATCTTAACCGCAAAGACGCTAATATCATTAAGTCGTCCTGTCCAGGTTCTGGATCATATCTACAAACTGACATATTTTCTTTTAGTGCATCAAGACGGGATGAATTAGAAGAACGGGGGGATCTGTGCGTAAGAGGACTCTGCATACCTCTGAGATTTAATCTGTGAGTCGGTGGCGGGGTCTGGAGACCCGCGGTCGCACCTCCTGAAGCGGAAACTTGGGCATTATCTCTGTGTGTAGTCAGTATCTGAATTTGTCTTTTAGTAGGATCTGATTGAAGTGGTTTCGGCAGATCAGTTTTAGGTGAGGGAAGTGGCGGAGCTGGCGGAACGGAACTAGTCTTTTTCGGTGTCGGCTGAGAGTGATCTTGGGGGGCAGTACCACCCCCGGCCCTGTCAGTAGGCAGGGCACGAACAGGCAGATTGGTGTAAGCTGGCGCTACATCTTCGAGATATGAATTTAGGAATATGTCTTTAGTAGTCTTATGCATTACTTTAGTTGGAACTAATGGTGACGGCAAATTTTTCGGTATTTCTGAAATGGCGTCAGGGGTACCATCGGCCAAAAGATACATGTTGTTCACTTTGCCATTTTGGATACGATCTATTTGTTCTACTTTTACTCGAATTCCCTCAGTAACTAATTCGTTTTCTTGGGCCTTTTCTGATTCTTTAAGCCTGTCTTCTCTACGGAGTGCTCTATCAGCACGCTTACGTGATTCCTTACGCCAAAATTCTATGGCGTCTTTCTGAGATTGTCTAGCTTTCTTTTTCCGTAATATTTCTTCTACCTTTATGATGCACTCGGCATCCCATGTTCCGTTAACTGGCCATCGGTATCTTTCCTCTAGGTGCTTGGTATAATCTGTCCATAACTCTAGATACAAGATGGCGTCTATGCCATGCTTATTATACATGAAATTACCTGGAGTGTCCCTAGGGGGGATTGGAATCTCTTCCTCTAACATCCCTTTCCTAGTTCCTATCTGCTTTAATTTGTTAAAAAACGGCATTGTGCCTACTTGATACTGAAATGCTTGATCCTTAATACTTAATTTCGCCTGTAACTATTTAAACAAAAAAAACACAATAATGCACAAAAACAATCACATTCATACCACGACATTAATCACATGAAACATTTAAAGACATAGCTAACTTCCCCCTACTCTGAATGTACCGCTCAACGATACAGATACACTGCTGTAACAGTGCAGAAATTCGGAATACTTTATATACTGCTAAACAGTACAGATACACTGCCTAAAAACAGTGCAGACCGGACTTGCGTACCCAAACCCGTCTAGATACGACCCAGCAATGGTACTCACCGGGAAGCACGGAAAACAGAAGGCCTCGGAAAACTCGACTGGACTCGACTCGGAACTTCGGAAAACTTCGGAAAACTTCGGAAAACTTCGGAAAACTTCGGAAAACTTCGGAAAACTGGTGGGCCTCTTCACACCTCGGACCTTGCTTCCTTCGGCTGGGCTCTGGTCGGGATCCTCCGCACTCCTCACCGCCTCGTCTGGGCACTGATCGCAGTCTTCGTCACCTCCGTGTGTCAGAGGGGGATGCAGGAAATCCTGCCAGTACACGTGTGGTCCGTCTAACTGATGGCAGGGGACACGGATTGCAACGCACCTTCCGGCGCGTGAGGTGGGGGAGGGGTCCCTGTTCGGGCGCCAAAATGATGTAAATAATTAATTTACTCTCTTAATTTCTATGCAGATAAGTACTTAATCAATAATAACTCAATCGAAATGAAGGAAAACAGAGTCCGTGGTGTAAGAGTTTCTAAGGGTTTTATTCCTCATAAAGGAATCAGGACATCATGTTCTGACCACCACACAGGATGTCAGAAGGGATAGATGAGCGCGCCGTCGTTTATTGACAATACATAGCTTATATACTTGATTTACATCATAATGTTCAATGTAAGAGGCGTAACAGCTGAGAGAAGACAAGATAACAGTATACACGTGGTGCTAGTACATCATCAAGAGGCGTAAACTAGGCGTGAACTAGGGTGTGTGCTAGAAACGTCACTGATAGGTGACGCAAGTGGGTGGCACCAAGGGGTGGTGCTAACAGAATGTTGCAATGTCAGCAGAAATCGGAAGCTTGGATGCGCGCGCAGCTGCATGACGTGTGATAGACGGGGTGCAGGGGACTTGACATTTACACTGGCGGAAAGAGACAGAAGTCTGGCATGTCAGATCAACTTGTGCTTCTATCATATCTGATATCTGATGTTTAGGAACTAAGCTATCTGGGCAGAAAGGTCTCTAGAGCAGAAGCTATTCTATACTTGCTGTGAGTGCGTGTATAAGCGCCTGAGTGTCTGTATGAGAAGCGTGGGGGCATGGGGCCTTCCATGGAAGCATGGCAACAGAGGCTATGAATTACTTGCATAAAGACAGGTCGGCCCTTTAGCCCTGTAGCTGAGGAAGGATGTTTACTGAAGCTAGCAGGCTGGAATGTATCTTCGGGGAGGAAAACAGATAACTCGAAGATTATAGTCAATCTTGGCAGGCAGCAGGCTGAGCTGAGCACGGAGGGCCGCGCTAGAAGTAAGTCAGAGTTCACGGGTACGGGGGCTGCTTGGGCAGAGGCCCTCGCAGTCAGAAGCCAGAAAAGAGGCTCGGTGGCAGAGATTCAGGGCCTACTTTCAGCCAGGCTGAAAAACGTAGGAGTACACTTCAAAAAGACGTTGGCATAGCATACTTAGGAACGGACCGTCAAACCCATTCATGGTGGGTCTGAAAGAGGACAAGTTAACGTTGGACGCAAATGTATTTGCGTCTTCATAGCTGGTACAGGAGGGAAGTTACATGCACTTTTAACTCGTACATGGAGTCGGTGGGGTACTCGCTAGGGAACACAACATGACCATAAAATTTATATTACCTCACTATGGCAGGCCTTGACAATCCTGGAGGCAGAGTGCTTGGTTTTGTGTGAGAGGGAGCCATAGCATGAGCTGACCCCTCTGCAGCTTTCGGATCCATCTCCTTATAGCTGTTCTATGATATAGCCGTACCATATACTCTTAAGTGCATTATAATCCTCGCGGTTAATGCTGACTTTGGTTTGGCTTTAACAAAACATGTTGCGTAAGGTGTCAAACACTTTGGAATACTACCCCCCCTACCAGTCCTGGTGGCGGGGGTTGCATTCCACCCTTCTAGAGGGAGAAGACATGTACACACTGGTATACCCGGTTAAAGTTAAACAGAGCCCCAGCAGCACAAAATGGATGCTGCTGCCACGGGCACGAGTCTGACCTCTTTCTGCTGGACGAAACTCTGGCAGGGGAGGCCTGGACAATAGGTTTCCTGTCCAGGGAGGTGCCATCCCCTCCCCAGACAGGCTTTAGTGTATTGGGGCAGGGAGGGCTGCATTCAGTGAAGGCTTTTCAGAGACTGCCGGGGGCACAAAAGGTGCTCCATGCATACCCCAGTTCAAACCAGTTGCTGGGGCACTTAGCCCCAGCTCTGGTGTGAAACTGGACAAAGGGGAAGGGGTGTAACCACCCCCTCCCCAGGGCCTCCCATAGGTGGGACCCTAGAGTTAGTCCAACCCCTAAACTTGCTATAAGAATAGGAGCCGAGTCCCTAGCACTTCAGATTACACTGGACGAAACCCTGCAACATATATCTTGGACCTTCGACATTCCATATCGACTGGAAGGTGGAAGAAATCTCCCTTGGGGTCAAGGAGTGACCTCCTTGTTCAAACAGGCACCAAAGAAGCAACTTGCCAGTCTGCATTTTTGAGGCTCCCGGCGGATCCCGAAGAATCTGTGACACAGGACATAGACTTCCAGACATCTCCGAGGCTGACACGAGTCCCCAGCAAAGCTGGGACCTGTAGAGCACACAAGAGACTTGGGACCGAAAGTCCTAGACATCCTGCAATTTTGCAACTGCACCTACTTCCCAAAGTTTCCCGAAGTTGTGCATTGGGCTGTTTGTTGCCCTTGCCCCGAGCACCTTTTGCACCGAAACTGAGAGGCCTGCACTCCACGAGTGTTCTGTGAGTCCACTTTTTTCACCGCAGCTTGAGGTTCCTTTGTGATCCCTAGTCCATTAGCTAGTGGCTCACCACAAAGGACAATCCTTTGTTTCTTGAGTTTTCCTGGTTGCTCCAGATGTGCTCTGACTCTTCTCCAAAGGGGGAGTTCCCAAGACATTGCTGGTCTGCACCGAAGCCAATCTTGTCATCTTGCGTGGATTGCTGTTGCCAAGGCTTGTTGGGTCCAATCCAGATTCTGACACTGCAGCACTCAACATCCTTTGTGGGACAGCTCGAATCCAGCTCCTGGTTGTCATTGACGCCTCCTGGTCCTCAGGGCTGAAGAGTCAAGCTTCACCTCCTGCACTTGAAAGCACCCGACATCGACTGACATCTTCCTTTCGCCATGCTGGTCACTGGCTAGTGACCCAGACTCTGTCCCTTCTGCTTTCAGGTTCTTTAGATCTTCGATCCACCCTTGGATCCACCCAGACACTTTTCCTCTGGTCGCCTGCAGCACTTCTTCGCAGCTCTCCACTGGAATTGACGACGAAACCCGATGCCAAAAGACACCTATGCACCCGGCTTCCCTGGATGAGGTAACACGAGTACTCCGGTGCTCCCGTGGGTCTTGACTCTCGAAGTGTCTTAGTCTAAAAGGGTTACATCGTAGTTCACTCCCAAGTGTCATTAATCTTTAAAATTATAACTTTCTTTTCTTCCGTAGAAGTCAACGGTGATTCACGGCTGTGTCTAGACACGGCACGCGTCCCCTGTGGGGCCCCTCTGTCACTACCTTGGGTGGTTCCTGGTTGCCCCAGCGGTTCTACAGGCCCTAGGCCTACTTTTTATCCCTCAGGTGGTTCTTATACCACTATTTTAGTATATGGTTTGTGAGACCCCTAGGGCAAAACGTATACTGTGCAACTTATCGTATGCTAATTAAGTTCCTTGTATTGTACTTTTACCTCTGACCTCTTAAAGAGACCAGAGGGGTTGTGTTTCGAATAAATACATATATATTTGATATATACCTGGTGTGGTTCTCCTTTCATTTGGTCATTCTAGAGATTATAGACTGGTGAAACAAGCTGCTTTACATTCCTTCGAGAATTGGCCTGAAGGCTGCTCTCCGCAGCTACCACAGCACCCTGTTGGGGAGAGGGGGCAGCAGCCCTCCTCGAAGTGGATGGAAGTCCCCTGAACACATTTTGGATGCCAGCACTTTTTTTTTTTACAAATCAAGCACTACTTTTGAGGGGTCAGGAACTTGCAAACCAATATTGCAAAGTATTCCAATTAGAAATTAGGAGACACCCCTTTCTGGTTGAGATTCGTAGTGGGCGGTAAGCCCATTTTGAGAGTAAGATTGCTTTTCCTGCAGGGCACAAGTCCTAAATAAGTAGTGGGGGACTAACCTAGTTAGGCCGTATGCAAGTGACATCACGGTGCACAACATCACGGGCGCAACATCATGGCACATGAGGGGGAAGCACGGTGGCGGGCGGATGCCGCAACTGTGCACTTTGCACTTCAAATAAGGACCGCCTTGCAGAATCCTGCTCGCCCCTCCATGACCCAAATATTTCAGTTTTGTGCAGAAGTATCTAAATCTGTGACACCACAACAAAAAATTATTTCCAAACATTGTGCTTTATTTACCAGCTCCAATCTCTAAATGTTTAAGACCTGTTTTCGTTGAAAGGAAGACAAGTTGCTTTTTTGTGACTATGGAAATTTAAGCGCGCTGGATATGGCTGTGTTCATTTTGCCAAGGTGTTATCCGGCCGAGGTGTGGGTGTTTTGTTTTTGCCCTTCTCTCACCTACCAACTGTCAGCGATGTTTCAAAGCTTGCAATGTCCTGCATTAAAACACAATAACACAGGCTAGCTTTATTGTTAGGATGTTCTTAGTTTTGGGAAGTGACGTAGCTCAGAGTTATGCTACCTATGAAACGAACGATCAAGCGTGCTTACCTAGGGCCGGCTCCTCCCGGATGAGGTTATGGGGAATAGGCCGTGTCTGGTGCACCCTGTTGGCAGTGTAACATGTAAGAGTATGCAGAGGTCCTATTAGCAAGTATAGTGTAGCATAGAGTCAGATTACTGGCGATAGTATGTGGTGTCTCTCGCAGTTCCTACATCTAGTAGTTTTCTATCCAAACTAGTCATATTTCCTTCGGAAGGCCAATATTCTCTTGAAAGTGCTAGCCGAGACTGGAACGGCACGTGCCTTCTTCTTCTGAGTTACCTTTGTCTCCATTTCATTTCCTCCTTG